>NC_058133.1:391033250-391154255 GCF_016433145.1 Gracilinanus agilis
AGCTTTAGTTCCTGGCTGTGTCTGCCTCCACCCACGCCTCCGCCTGTGCCTGTGCTCTCAGCCTGAGCTCTGCGCCCTGCGTCCACTCTCTGCTCCCGCGCTCAGATTTCACGTTTGTTCTTTGGCTTATTGGGGTCCTAAATCTTGCTGCTCTCAGGAACAGGCCCCGGAGCTGCCAATGACTTGATGGGTGCCCCAAACTTGCTCTATTTCTTTTTAGCTGGCTTTGGTATTATAGGTGTTGTGTGTGGAGGGGGTGGGGGTGGGGTGGTTGCTCAGCCCGCGATTTAGTGAGGGCTGTTTCACCCCTTTATAGCATGGAAATGCCTCGATTCCACGTACCTTCCACATTGTGCCCTGTTGAGGGGTTCCTCCATTCGTCTGGACTTGTTTTTATGTCCCCTTGAGGAGTTTTGTGTGTTTTGGTCAGGAGAGGTTAAGAGCTGCTTCTTACTCTGCTGCCATCTTAACCCAGAACCCTTAAATTGATCTTTAAAAGAAAGATAGGTAGGAATTCAATAGATATCCTGTAGATACTTGTAAATAATTATAGAATCATAGAATTTAGAACTTGAAGAGACCTTAGAATTTCATCTACTTGAATGCTTTACTTTATAGTGAAGTTGAGTCTCAGAAAATTAAAGTGAACTTCCCAACGTAAGATAAGCAGTAAGTGGCAGAGCTAAGACTTGAATTAAAGTCCCCTTACTCAAAATTTACTATCCTTTCCTCTGTACCAGACAAGATGATGTGCTAGAGGTCAGGAGAATACATTTAAGAGACAATTTCAAAGTATTTATAGTTCGATTCATGGAAATGAATGAGATTGCCAAGGGACACTAATATTAAGGGTTCATACGAGAATGACTGGCACGATAGGAGGGAGAACATGTAGGTATGGCATATGAATAAAAATCAAAGGAATAGAGAAAACTAAAAAAGGAGAGGTGGTGGTCAATAACAGCATCAATTACTGCAGAAAGGTTAAGAGAGTAAATTGTTTCAAATTTAGGTGAAATATGACATTCATAGCAAAGCTTGGGGCCATTCAATATGTTCCCCTTGAAACAAAGCCCATCTCTTTAATTGTCATATATCACTTTGGGTCATAGAATGCTATGGTTGAAGATCTCCCAAAAGACAATGGAGAGATGTATATTATTAATAAACAATTACAACTGATTAAGAATGAAGAATTAGGTCAGAAAATCAGTTTCATATATGTCATTAGAGAAATGGATGATATGAAAAAGGGAGTATATTATATGAGGAAATCAATAGACAACTGGACAACCAGTGTGCTTCCTTTGAAGAAACAAAATGTAAAGACATAGGATGGTTCCAAGCATGATGGGTGGATTCAGATTTGGCAAGTCCATGGGATTACATGGATTGGTTCATTTTAATGGGCAGCAACCTTGTATCATTGGAGGGAATATTTACATTGATAAGTTTAAAATTGGAATTTTGGAGTACATGAGATATTTTAATTCCTAGCAATAATTATGAATGGCCACCTTTCTGTTTTTCTGAATTCAAGTTCCACTTTAAATAAATATCAATTGATTCTTTAAAGGAGAAAGTACTATTTCTTTCCTTAGGCAAGTAATATATTTCATAGTAGGCAATCATAGTTCTTTGCCATTTAGTGTTGATTAATAGCTAGTTTGACTAGAAAAAACATTCTCTCCTTCCTAACATTATCTTTAATGCTCTCAAGAAAGATTCATTTCTAATTAAAAACAGGAAAAGGAAACTAAGGAGGCTTTCTTTGTTGTTTGTAAGACTTAAAAGCTTCACAAAAGGATTTTGATTTCAAGCATTAAATAGATCACTCAAAAGATCATTTATTTAGAATTAGAAGGAACCTTAGAGATCATTTCATTCAAGACCTTCTTCCCCTTATTTTACAGATGAGGAAACTGAGGTGAAAATGGTTAAATGCCCTTGTTAAAGTTCTTTACTAGCTTTTAAATGGAGGTAATGACATTTTAAATATGTGTAAAAGCTAACTATGAAACACCACTTTACAAAAATACCTTTCGTAGCCCATCTCAGCACAAGAAAGTCTTAGATTGACAATAGATTCGATAAAGGCTTTTCAACAGATGGAGGAGACATCATTTTTCTATCTCATGTATTAGTCCAAGCTACATTTTATAAGTCCTTTTCTATAGACAATCTAAATAAATATTTTATCTATTTGAGATTTTGTGAAATTCTGTATGATTCAGCAATATAAGCAATGTTGTTTCATATCTGTAGTCAAAACCACTGCAATCATGGAACATTTCTTGGCTCCTAGTTTACTCTAAAAATGTGCTGAGTCTCATGTCCCCATTATTCATTCTATAGAATAGCTGTGAAGATTGAGGTTTAACAAATAATGTACTTTTGCGAACTATTACTGAGGTCTGCAATGTACAAGACTTTGCTAGATGCTTATAGGAATACACGGTAGTATACTGAAGAGTACTGAAATCTAAGGAAATCTGAATTCATACCTTGGCTCTGAAATTTACTTAATAGAGAAAGAATGGGCATATTTTTTTATTTTCATTTTGAAAAACAGAGATAATACATAGGGTTGTAGAAAAGAGCTTATGGTTTCATAGGCACATGACTTCACATCCAGCATGGGCTTTAAAGGTCATCCAGTTCAATACACAAACATACATATACAAACACACACATTTTTCAATTGGAGAAACTGAGGTCTAAGTTCCTCAAGTAGAACAGAACCTGTCAGAAATAGGATATAAACCCAAGACTTCTAACTCCACACTTAGTGCTTATTAAAAAGATGACATGCTTTGCAAACCTTAAAGCTCTAGAAAAATATGAATGAATATCTCTAAAATCAAGTGCCCTCCCCTCAGAGAACTTAAAATGTTGTTGGTAATAAGCTTGATTTACTTCTCATAGATATATAAGGAGTATATTTTCCTAAAGGTTGTCAGATATGTCATTGGGAAAGGAGAAAGAGAAAGAAGACCTGTAATTTCACTGGTGTATGGAACTCCTTGGTATGAAAAAACCTTCCTCCAATGCAAATTAGTGATAAATCTATAACCTGGTTGTAGAGTTTTATGTTTTGTTGAGTCTTCCTGACTCTAATAGTTGTCCCTCTCTCCACCATGTCACCTTACCGTTTAAATATACATGCATCATGGGGGCAGCTGGGTGGCTCAGTGGATTGAGAGCCAGGCCTAGAGAAAGGAGATCCTGGGTTCAAAATCTGGCCTCAGACACTTCCCAGCTGTGTGACCTTGGGCAAGTCACTTGACCCCCATTGCCTAATCCTTACCGCTTTTCTGCCTTGGAACCAATACACAGTACTCATTCCAAGACAGAAGGTAAGGGTTAATATATGTGTATATATATATATATATATATATATATATATATATATATATATATATATATACATGTGTCATGAAATACAAATTGCTTTTGTTATAGCAGTTACTACCTTGGTGTCACAGTTTTTTCCACCAGGTCTGCCGGGGTAGCAGGGATATACTTTTACTAACATCAGCATCCATTTTCCTTTTTCATAGTATCATGTCTTAAGCAAAAGAGGATCTCAAGGAATGTTTGTCAAATAAATCAATGTGTGAATCAATAACATCCGTAATGAGTAAACACAGGCTGCTGCTTCCTTTCCAGCTACTCTTCTTGCCAATTAGGAACACAGAAGTTGGTATTCTGGCCAGATAAAAGATAAAAATGCTATGAGTCCCATGTATATATGGAACATATATAAAATATTCCATTTCCTACTTCGAAGAAGGAAACTCAGTTAGATGCAGTCACCTTGATCTCTTACGTGGGAGTGGAAAGAATGGTTTCCAAATCCTCTCTCTAAGTAGAGAGAACCAGTTCTTTCTAGAATTTCAATATTGACCCATATAACCCTATGGTGCTTTTTTTTAACTTTATGAAAATATAATTGAGGGGGGAAATGGAATTATTGATAACATAACAGTAGATTTTGAAGGGAAATCTGTCATCTAATCTTAGTCTTTCATTTGACAAATGATGAAACTTGTAAAAGCTTGTAGAAGTGAGATGACTTTCCCAAGGTCATAAAATCAGTAAGGAGCAATCATGGATACACTAAATTATGTGATCAGCTGGCTCTGCCTTTGACTTTCTGTTCTGATTATGACCCCTCCCCAAATTTCTAGTTTCTTATTTCTAGAAAGCAGATAAATTATTCACTTGAAGTGGAAGAAAATCCATCTAATTGCAAAAAAAAAAATAGTCTTTGTAATATTGCCTGAAGTTTTATTGTTTTATAATGTTTGATCAAGGGGCAATATCTTAATTCTCAAGTCATTCTGGATAATATAAATCATGAGTCAATGACTGAATTAAACTTTTAAATTTAGAAAATATACTAATATATTCATCTCAAGATAATTTAATTGTGAAAGTCTGAGTTATTATCACTTTCCTCGGTAGACTTTTAATTGTAGTATTTTTTTTAAATTTTGATTACTCATTTCAAATTCAGCAAATATTTCTTATGAGATTATCCTTGAAGTAGCATTTTCTGTCTTTGAAATCTCACTTTAAAGAACTTTCCATCCTTCTACTTAGAGTCCAGAGGCCACTTTTCATCATTAGGGAGAACAAAGTTCTAATCCTCAGGACACATGGGTTGTAATTTGAACTTGACCTGAAGAAATCAAGTTCACAAGTAGCCTAGTTACTCCACATAAAATATTCTTGGGAAGACATTCAAACCCACATTCCCTTTTGCAACTTGGTGCTGGGGCAAATTTTATGGAATTTCTAAAAGGTGACTCAAAGATTGCCATGTCGGCCAATGCTTGCTTCAACTCTTCCACTTTGTTCTCCATTAAGTAAGAGTTAAACAAAATGTTTGAATGGAACATTTAATAACAAAAGACATTTATGATGTTTACTTAATGTTTTGGACCATTAAGCATCAATGACATGAGTTATTGTAAGTAATATCTGGCCAAAAATCTTTTGACCAATCTTTATTTTACAGCTCTCTGGCCTGCCAGTATCCCAATTCGAAAAAATCTCTGGTCAAATTCGGGTTTTCTCAGAGGACTTTGGATTTGAAAATATCTCATCTTGCCAGAAAGTACCTTTTGAAGTTTACATTAACATGGATATTTATTTATTTTTTCCCCGTAACAATGACAGTGGTTGAGATAAACTGTTTAATTCTAAATAGAAAACACATCTGCTGTTTCTGCATTGTTTGTGGTTGCTGGAGGGGTGACAATTTAAACCAAGTAGCACACATGACATTTTAAGTGAGATGTTGTATGAGGGTTTGCAGCTGCTGACATTGTCTTTCTTTCCCCTTTCAGCTGGGCCTAGTGGGGCTGCTGTGGCCAAAGCACCAGCTCACATTTCTACTGTGAATGCCACTTCAGAGAGGATGCTTCTTTGGACTTGGTTGATTCTCTCTCAGTGAGTAGAAACAGGTAGAAATGTTGTTGTTGTTTTTTAAATTGGCCAAGAAGTAGAAATAAATTTGTATTTCTTTGGTTGGAGAAGAGATGGTAAACTAAAAGATGACTCAGTTCAGTGGAGGAATCATAAGACTCAAGAAGAGAAGAACAAATCTATGATCACAAGATGAAATAAAATCTCAGTATCTGATAAATTTAAACTAAGTAGAAAAAGAGTAGTTTTGGCAGTAGTGAGCCAAATGTACTAGTCAACATTAAACTTTGTATTCTATTATAGCTCCATGATGGGAAACATGGATCATTTTGAGTAGCTAGATGACTCAGTGGACAGAGAGCCAGGCCTGGAGATGGGAAGTCCTGAGTTCAACTCTGGGCTCAGATATTTCATAACTGTGTCATTTAAATGCTCTTCTGCCTTGGAACCAATAGTTGACCTGGATTCTAAGACAGATGGTAAGGGTTTTAAAAAATGGATAATTATCAGGCTATTATTTTTGTTTGAAGGTTGAGAGCTTGCTCACAGATCACTATACTTTTTGCTTATGCATGATTTAAGGCAAGAAATTTCTAATTGGTTTGAGACATTTTCTTTATCTCATTTTTCTATTTACCCACATTTTCAATAATTATATTGAGATCTGAGGAGGAACTAGTGACCATTTGTTTAAAAGTTGCTACTCTTCTCTAAATGTAATGATAGCTTCTTTTTGGATAGTGGTATAAAGTTTGAAAGTGTTTCATGTACATGCAGGCCCAACTCCTTTGTACCTATAGAGATACCTTTCTTTGCCTGGAAGGGTTCAGCCTATCTTCCCCAATATCCTCAGTCTCTAGCCTTTGTGAATAAACCTGTTTGAGCTGCCCTCTCCTACATACCCCGTTTACCTTATCTCCTATATACCTTCCCATACCTTCATTCCTGCTCTAATCACCTTATAATCAACTATATCCCCTTTATCCTTCCTCACACCCAAATTGCCTAGAGACCCACTCAGATTACTTACTTTTTATAACAGTCAGTAGCTGGCCTTCCTTTCCTGGCTTCTGAAGAGATTGGTTCTGGAGAGGCCTTCCTTTCCTGGAGGAGGCTGCATTGGTGGAACCCTTTCTGAAGATATTACTGGGACTCCTGGCTTAAGAGACTACCATGACTCCATGTGGAGACCAGGACCTGAGAACCCCTGCCAGGTGGTGAGTTGGACTTCTTCAGGTAGAAATTATAGGGTATCTAGCTAGGCAATACTTTTTACTTCCTTCCTACATTTCTTTCTTTTATTATATCTCTATTAAACTAAATTGTTAAGAGTTGCTAATAGACTCATGACTTAAGAGTTAATTTTTTAAATCAGCAACCACAATATTACTTTAGAACTTTCAAATTTAGCATATTGGGTCTATGATACTATAAGAAGAAATGTAGAGGATGTAAAAAAAGTCAACAAAATTTATTTTTTATGGAAAAGTATCTACAGAAAAGTAATAAACTGGTGGCAGAGCCATGGTGGTGGAATAAAAACAATAATTCCATCCAAACTCTCCAAATATTCTTCTCTGAACAACTTTAAAATAGCTCCTCAAATTAAATTCTGGAAAGGCAGACCTAACAAAAAAGAGTGAGACATTTTTCCACCTAACACAACTTAAGAATTAGTCAAGAACTGTCTCTGACAGTAGGGTAGAGGCTCCAGTGTAGCAGCACCAATGGTGGACTATGAAGGGAACTACAATAGCAAAAACAGTAGTAGTAGTTTTGTAAGCCGTAGGCCAAGGGATGATAAGGGAGCTGAAAATCTTGTCAGAAAGAGATTATAGGATTGTATGCTGGCTCTTGGTGAAGTTGGTGCTGAATGGAAACTATATTACTTACATGCAATTCTGGATCACAGTTCAAGGATAGACAGGAAGAGCACTTGTAGAATGTTTCATGGAAAAAGGGCCCAGGTAAAATTATGAAGAATAGATAAGAATCAGTGCTTGTGACTACAGAAAAGCAAGAGACTGGTCACAGATCTAGAGCCACAACGACTTTTAGTTCTTATGACTGAAGGGAAACAGGCACCTTTCCTGGGGAAAGATAAGAGTGTAGACCTGGAGAGCTGTGACCTTACCTCTTTCTGGATCATACCACTCTGGAAGCACAGAAAACTTTGAGAACCCCAGAAGTAGCTCTGAAAGTATTAGCAGTGCTTCCCAACCCCCAAGCCCAACTTTAATACAAATTCAAGAAATATACTGAGAAAAAATGATAAAAAACAATACATAAAAAAAACTTTACAATAAAAAAACTACTATAGTGGAAGAGAAGAACAAGTCAAACTCATAAGAAGACAACCATATGAAAACTGTTATAACCAAAGCCTCAAAGAAAAATACTAATTGGATAATTGGACCCAAGACCAAAAAAAATTCTGGAAGCATTAAAGAAAGAGATAAGTGAAAGATGAAAAACTGGAGAAAAAATGAGAAAGAAACAAAAAATTATGAAAAGATAATTAACAGATTGGAAAAAGAGGCACAAAAAATCTGAAGAAAATAATGGCTAACAAAACCGAATTGGTCAAATGGCAAAAGAGGTACAAACATTTCCTGGTCAAAAGTACTCTTTTAAAAGTAGAATAGGCTAAGTGGAAAAGGAGATACAAAAATTCACTGAAGACGAGAATTTCTTAAAAGGTTGAATTGGCCAAATGGAAGAGATACAAAAAGTCATTGAAGGAATTATGTCAGAATTAGACTGGAAGCTAATGATTCCACAAAACATCAAAAAACAATGTCAAAAGAATGGAAATGGATTAAAGAAAATGTAAATTATCTCATTAGTAAAACAACTGACCTTGAAAATAAGCTGAAAAGAGAACATTTAAGAATTATTGGGGGGGCAGCTGAATAGCTTAGTGGATTGAGAGCCAGGCCTAGAGACAGGAGGTCCTATCTTCAAATCTGGCTTTAGACATTTCCTAGCTGTGTGACCCTGGGCAAGCCACTTGACCCCCATTGCCCACCTTTACCACTCTTCCACCTAGAAGCCAATACACAGAAGTTAAGGGTTTAAAAAAATTTTAAAAAAAGAATTATTGGGCTACCTGAAATAATAATTTAAATAAAGTCTGGACATTATATTTAAAGAAATTATAAAGGAAAATTACCCCCAATATCTTAGGTTCAGAGGGTAAAAAAAAAACAATCAAAAGAATCCACTATCACTACCTAAAAGAGATCCTAAAATGAAAACTCCCAAGAATATTATAGCCAAATTCCAGCTTTTGGGTCAAGAAGAAACTAGAAAATATTGCAAGTGGTCAAAAAGAAAAAAAATCAAGTATTGTGGATCCATATTTGGGATCACACAAGATTTAGTAGCTTCCACATGAAAGAAACAAAGGTCTAGGATTGTGATACTCTGAAAGGCAAAAGAGATAGGATTTAAATTAAGAATAACCTATCCAACACAATTGAATATAAAATTTCAGTGGAAAAATGAATATTTAGTGAAAGAGGAGACTTCTGTATATTCCTGATGAAAAGATCACATCTGAAAAAAATTGATATTCAAACACAAAATTCAAGAGAAGCATAAAACAATGAACATGAAAGAGTAATCATAAGATATTCGAAGTAGTTGAATACTTTATATTAATTACTATATAGGAAGATAATACACATATTTCCTAAGAACTTTATCATCTTTATTGGAGTTAGAAAGAATCTGTATATAAAGAGGGAATGGATATGAATCAATTATATTGAGATAATCTAAAAAAAATGAGGAGATGAGAGAGAGGGGTGTATTGTGAGTAGGAAGAAGGGAAAGGTAGAATGGGGAAAACTTTCTCACATAGAAGAGGCATGCCAAAAAAAATCTTTTATAGGGAGGGTAAAATAGAATGTGAGGGTGGCAGGTAATGCTTGAAACTCATTTTCATCAATATTAGTTCATTTAGTATTCCACCCTCTCCCTGTGAATTATTCTTCTGATTACTATAATAGTGAATACTATAATAGTGAATAGAGTTCACTACCGAGAATTATACATAGCATTTCTCCACATAGGAATACAGATAATTAGATCTTACTGAGGCCCTTAAAAAGGCAAATTTAAAAATTATGAGTTTTCTTTCTTTCCCCTCTGTTTCTTATTTACCTTTTCATGTTTCTCTCAATTTTTGTGGTTGGATATCAAACTTTCCATTTAGCCCTGGTCTTTTCTGTGCACATACTTGGAAATCTTCAATTTTGTTGAATGCTCATACTTTCCCCTGGAAATATATAGTCAAATTTGATGGGTAGTTGATCCGTGGTTACAGGCCTAGCTCTCTTGCCTTTCTGAATATCATATTCCAAGCCTTGCGATCTTTTAGTGTGGAAGCTGCCAGATCCTGTGTGATCCTGATTGGTGCTCCTTGATATTTGAATTGTTTCTTTCTGGCTTCTTGTAAGATTTTTTCTTTTACTTGGAAGCTCTTGAATTTCGCTATTATATTCCTGGGTGTTGACTTTTCTGGGTCAAGTGTTGAGGGTGATCTATGGATCCTTTCAATTTCTATATTGCCCTCTTGTTGTAGGACTTCAGGGCAATTTTGCTGAATAATTTCTTTTAGTATGGAGTCCAGGTTTCTATTAATTTCTGGTTTTTCTGGAAGACCAATGATTCTCAAATTGTCTCTTGTTATGATGATAATAACAGATAGTTTGGAGAAGCAGATAAATGTCTTCAGGGCCAAATATAGCTTTTAAGTCAAGAGCCCTAGATTGACAGGTTACAGTGAGGAAAGGAGGGGGTAAAACACTCCTAATTCTCAAACTCCTCCCCCTCTAACTGCTTCTGCTTCAGTTGGTAATGAAGACAGGAATAAGATTCTTCTGGTGAGTTTCTGTTATGGCTGAAACCCCAATAATGTTCCTTTTCATTAATTATATTCCTCTCAGGTCATTTAGAGGAAATATATAGAAATTATTTATCTAACTGTTGAGGACAGAGGAGATCTTAAACTGGCAGCCAACAGGATTCAATCTAGAAGTTCAGACTGAATTGTAAGTATCTTCCAAATAATTATCAGGCACAGATTTGAAGGTAAAAAGTTATATTAGGAATTAACAAGGAAAATTAGGGAAGTTAATGAAGGTATATTGAATAAAGGAAAGGTGACCCTAAACTGTTAAATTGATGACCCTTCCCCCTTCTCACTGGAGGAGAAGAAGCATTTAACTAAAACTGGCTCTCTTGCTATAGATAAATATCTTACTCTCTAATTACTAAATAATTATATAATTATATTAATGAAGAATAGTAATGACAAATAGGCTAATCCTATGAGTAGAAATCACTAGCTTATGCTATAATAGTTTCTCAGGAGAAACCCCAAGTCAGGAGAAACAAGCAGAGTGTCTACTCACATCCAATCCCACAAATAAACTGTCTTCAACCCTTCTCAACTGCCCCTCACCCAAAGTTCTCCAGGGAGGTCCCCTGGAATTCTGGGTGAGGCTCTCCCTGTACCTTTGCAGGGATTCCATGCTTTGCATCTGCACACAACAGTAAATTCCCCCTCTTCTAGTAGGAATTTCCACTGGAAATTCTGCAGGCTTAAGATATTGTAGCCTTAATTACCCTTTCTACACTTAAATGTCTTATTCCTAACCCCTTAACAGTCTTGCTATGCTATTGCTATACTATCTATACTATCTACCCCTATCTAAGGAGGGAAAAAGGAAAGTATAATCAAGGGGGAAAAAAAGGTTTTGGAATAACATACTAGCATCATAATACATGCAACAAATTATCACAGAAATTTCAAAACTGCAACAATTATAAGTTGCAAGCACTATACTTATAGCATGCAATGCAAACATCTTTGAAACACAACCAAAGCAAAAATGTAACAACCTACAGGTCTTCTAAAACTGGCTCTCAACTCATAACAAAAGAAATATGGTAAATTCTATATGCAACATGTTATAGAACTAAGTTTCCATGTTAGTATCTTACTTAAGCTAAGTTAGTGGTATTAATAATCCTAAATTCTATATTGTTAGTATATTAATTTCATTTTGTTAGTCATTAATATATGTACACTATATACATATTCTTATAGATTATAGTGACTTTCCCTGACTAACTTTGTATTTCAAAGATCCCTAAAGCTATATCTCTCCCTATGATATTAGTAATTCTATTCTATGGATTAGTAAATATAATACAGGCTATCCACAATGCCTATTTACAGATGGAAGTTCCCTTGATGTCTACCAAATCAAAAAACAATGGATCCTTTGATATGTTAGAGATCCTAGGATACCCTTTCCTTATATATAATACATATGCACATGTAATACATATATACAGAAGAGACTCATTTATCTACATGAGGTCTATATCAAAAAGTTGAACAATCAGTTTGTGTTGTGTCCAATGAACTAAAGTGTGCTGATGTATGCCCATACTTACCCTTACTGCAAGGATCTTCTGGCCCACTGGAGAATCATAATTCTCCTTGTTAGTCATATGTAGTGTGGCATGCAACTACCGTGTGATGTTTCATATGTACCATGTGTGTTTATAACATGATAGCTGCTCCACGTATTTCTTCCTTCCAGTCCTCTTCCTGCACAGTACTTAATAAAGATTACAACACTCTCGTGATTGTCCATTCCTTGGTACCGCCTCTGCTGTGAAGTTCTGTAGCTTCCAGCTTCTGTGTTATTCGTTTCTTCCTCTGTACTGAATGCATACTTGTCTGATGGTTGACTTGTCACCTTCTTAATCAGGAACATTAGTTGTTATGATACAATTGTGTTAACTTTGTGTCATTTTGTGTTGCAAAAAATTTTGCAGTTTTTTTTCCTTGTTTTTTTCCTTTTAGAATTTCAAGCAGTTCATTCATTCTCATCATAACCGTCTGTTTGCTGTGGATCTGGCAGGGCATTCATTTCATTTTGCTCTATGTCAGGAGGTTTTTCATGATGTTTCTTAACAGGTTTTACATGAGTGATGTGGAACCACGGGTCTCTATTCTCAACTTTCACACAAGTTGGGCTAGTCAATAGCACCTGGAAAGGCCCGACCCATTTAGGGTCTAGAACAGATTTTCTTGTAAAGTTCCTTATATAGACCATGTCTCCCGGTTTAAGCTGATGTAAGCTAAAGTCTAAAGGAACTCTCTGGGTTAACAATCCCAGTTTGTGCAATTCATCCAGTCTCTTCTTCAAAGCTTTTATGTATCTGTATAGCTGACACTCAGCTCCAATGTGTGATAAGAGAGCTGACTTCTGGGATGAACTATGCCATGGAGCGTGCCCATACAGGAGTTCATACAGTGACAATCTTGTGTCACTACAGGGTTGACTTCTTAAATAAAAAAGAACAATGGGGAGTGCTTGTACCCATTTCAGATGGCTTTCAGAACACACTTTCCCAATGAGAGTTTTAATTCTCTTATTACAAATTTCAATTTGCCCTGAGGAAGAAGGGTGATAGACTGAATGTAAACTCCTCTTTATCCCCAAGGTCTTATAAATCTCATGCAAGATGTTCTGGGAAAAGTGTGAACCATGGTCCGAATCTATTCTAGCTGGTACAGAGAATCTCGGAACTATCTCTCTCAGAAGTGTCTTCACCACAAAAGCTGCGTTGTTTTTCTTTGCAGGGAACACTTCTGGCCATCGAGTCAACCTGTCTATGATGACTAGGGCATATTTGTATCCTTGACAATTGGGCATTGATATATAATCAATCTGCAAGCACTCAAATGGGGTATATGCCAATTGTATGCCTCCTAGTCCCTTAATCCTGGTCACGCCCTGATTGTATTGCAAGCAAACCTTGCATTTCTGGCATGTTCTAATTGCACAAGTGGATATACCAGGAGCCGTCCAGTGTCTTCGAATACTATCCACTAAGGATTGAGTCCCATAATGGCCTTTGGCATGCAATGCATTACATAGGGTATTATATAAAAATCTTGGAAGAATGGGTTTGTCTTCACTAGAAAACCATACACCTCTCACTAATTTGGCCCCTAGATTTTCTATCCAGTGCTTCACTTCCCTCAGGGAGTATGCCTGTTTTAGATCTGCTTCTTCCACCAAGGAGAAGTTCAGCACAAGGACCAGGCCGAACCGGGCTTCAAATTTTGCGGTTACATCTGCCCTCCTGTTTCCTAATGAGACTTCATCCGTACCCTCTTGATGTGACCTGCAATGCATTACTGCCACTTCCTTAGGTAACTGGACAGCTTTCAGGAGTTGGTTTATAAGGCTCCCATAGGCTATCTCCTTCCCACCAGCTGTTATATATCCCCTATATTTCCAGATTTGGCCTGTACAATGTACTACATTAAATGCATATTTACTATCGGTCCAAACGTTCACCCTTTGACCCTGGCCAATTTCTAAAGCTCTGGTAAGACTCAGGATTTCAGTCCCTTGAGCACTTATGGACTTAGGTAGAGCTGCATACCAGAGTCTCATCTTGAGTTACTACAGCAGCGCCTGTATATCGTTCTCCATCTACCACAAATGCAGAACTATCGGTAAACAAAGTGAGATCAGGAGAGACCAAAGGAATATCGGTCAGGTCATCTCTCATCTTTTGAACCATGTCCAAGGTTTCTGCACAGCTATGGATGGGTTCTCCTTCTAATGGTAAGTCTGGCATTAGTGTAGCTGGGTTGATCTCCTTACAACGATGGAAAGTTAGGTTCTCATTGCCCAGCAACACAATTTGATAATGGGATAAGTGCTGGGAAGTAAACGCATGCAGGTTGCTGTTTTTCAAGATAGTATCTATTTGATGAGGAGAGTACAGCATAATCCTACATCCCAAAACCAGATCTGAAGATTTTTTAACCATGAGGGCTGCAGCTGCAATTGTTCTCATACAAGGTGGCATCCCCCTAGCCACAGCATCTAACTGGGAGCTATAATAGACTGTTGGTCTGAACTGATCCCCAAGAGTTTGCATCAACACTGCACTGGCTATTCCGTTGTCCTCATGCACAAACAGGTGAAATGGTTTTGCATGGTCAGGGATTCCAAGTGCAGGACTGGTCAACACCGCTGTTTTCAGTTTTTCTATAGCATGCTTGTGTTCCCGTGTCAGTTTTAAAGGTTCTGAGACAGTGTTCCTAGTCAAGTCTGTTAGAGGTTTTGAGATCAGACTATAACCAGGTATCCACTGCCTACAGTAACCTGTGATACCTAATATTGCATGGAGCTGCTTCTTGGTCTTAGGCATGCACAGCTTTTGTATATGTGCAACTCTCTTTTGGGAAATCCTTCTTGTACCCTTTTCCAACACGAAGCCGAGGTAATTTATGCATGATAACACCCACTGAATCTTACTTTTGGAAATTCTGTGTCCCCTTTTGCATAGCTCTTGCAATAGATATTTACTGTCCCTTTGACAGATTCGAGCACTTGGTGACATTAGCAAAAGGTCATCCACATAATGTACTAGTTTGCTCTCAGTGAATATGATGGTTTCAAGATCTCTTTGCAGGATTTGGCAAAAGATATTCGCGCTTTCTGCGAATCCCTGTGGAATTCCCTCCGAAGAAAATGCAAAAATCTTCTGACTGGACTCATGCAGAGGTACAGTAAAATATGCACAGCACAGGTCCACGACTGTGAACCAGGCCGCATTACTTGGAATTTCGGCGATGATATTTGCCGGGCTTGGTACCACTGCATGTCCCTTCTTAACAAAATTATTCACTGCTCTTAGATCCTGCACAAAACGCCATTGTGTCTTGCCATTTTGATCTTTCTTCGGCTTCTTAATGGGTAAAATAGGTGTGTTGTACTCGGATATAGTGTAGACCAAAATGCCTTGTTCTAGGAGACTTTGGATAATGGGTCTGATACCCTCTGTGGCCTCTTTGCTCAACTTATACTGAGGGATTCTAGGTGGAGTAAGTACCCTCTTTCACCTCGATCTTAACTGGGGTGGCAGATTTCAAAATTCCCACATCGGTTGAATGCTTAGCCCAAACCTCCTCTGGGATATCTCCTGGTATTTCAAAGATACTCCCTATGTGTTGTTCCTCCTCATCACCCTCCACTTGCCCTAGGAATAGCAAGGGATGATGCTTGAGTGACTGTTTGGGTAAGTGTAGGAATATCTGTCCTGACCTATTACACTGGATAGTGGCACTTAATTTACAAAGACCATCCCTCCCCAGGAGATTGGATGGACAACCGGGTATCAACAAAAAAGAATGATCTAAAGTCATTGGGCCTATTTTCACCATCTTAGATCTTAGCTTGGGCACCAACTCCATTTGCCCAGTGGCTCCTTTTACTCTCACAGACCCCATTAGTGCACAATTTTCTGGTGCTGATGTCAACACAGATCGGATTGCTCCATTATCAATAAGAGCAGGATAGATTTGATCTCCTATTGTCACCATAACCAAAGGTTCCCTGTCTTTAGCTGTCTGATCAACAGGTACCAAAGGCGTTTCTATCTCTATGTCCCCCAAATCCCATTAATCTTGTTCTAGGACTTCTGTCTGTGCTGGCTCAGGATTCTGTGAGTGTAATGATGGTAAGTCTCCTTCAACAATGGCTTGTTGGACTGCCAATGCCTGAATTGGCATCCTTGGACTGTTCATGGGCCTATCAGTGTCAAAATGTATCTCAGTTTTTCCAGACCATGAGTAAGATAGAGTGTCCTTCTCTTCACTGAACATGCTTTGCTGGACTTTAGCAAAGTTAGATTCAGGAGAGGTATTCCTCTGCATTAAAGGAAATTCTACAGAATTGGGAATGTGCTCGTGGTTCATGTCTACATCCCAATCCTGTGAGTCTATGCTTTCTTCTTGTATTTGCTCCCTAGACTCCATGTCAGTAACAGGAAACTCAACTCTAGATGTATTTTGCATAGGAAACAAAGTCAGTGTTGTAGATTCTTCCTTTGTCCCTATTGATGTCATTTTGTTCCTCTCTTGGCTACTGACATTTATTAAACTGAATTCCTTTAAATGCATTAACTCAGAATCTACTCCAAAGGCAGCTCTCTTTGGAGTATCACAGGCTTGAAAGTGTGCTATGTCTTTATGCACTTGACCCTGAAGTAGGCTTGGTACAAATTCTCTAGCTCCAGGATCTAGCTTTAAAATTCCTCTAGTATTGTAGCTACTAGAGTCTTCACTTTCCCTTCCAGCTTCCCTAGTTGGTGATAGAGAAGAGGTAGTGCCTGTGTCTGAGAATTCAGCACTTTCCTTCTCAATGGTCTGTAGGAGCTCATCTCCTTTATTAACACTGTCCATTTCCAAGAGATCCCCATTAGAACACTTGTCTATATTCATTGCCCTTGCTGTTTGGCCTTGCTGTATATGTAAATGATCCACAAGTCTTACTACAGAATGATTCTGTCCCCCCATAGTGAGAATCAAAGAATGCTACTTTCTTCAAGCTTTTATCAAGAACTTGTGCAGATGTGCCTGGTTTTCTGTCAGTGTACCCCATATCACTGTTTCCTTTCCCATAAATTCTCTCCTTAATTTCTTTTATATCCTCCTTCATTTGCAACTCCTCCTCAGTCATATCTTTGTAACTTTGTGTTACCTCCTCCAACCCATAATTCATAATATCTTCTGCACCTATTTTATTCTTCTCACATTCCTTTGCTACATCATTATCACTGCCTTTCTCTTTTCTTGCAACAACTGCTTTCTCTAAGGCTGCTTCCTCGGTTCATAATGTACGAGGTCTAGCACCTTGGGACAGGTATTCTTCCATTTTTGACAAGCTTGGGGACCTACTAAACTTTGCACAGTCATGATCACAACATCTGGCCTTAACCTTATCACTGTATCTACTATTGTTGTCGCTGTTGTTATTATTGTTGGTGTTATTATTGTATCTGGAATTGTAGTATGTATCCCTCCTGTTGTTATTGTTATTATTCCTGTTTCCAAAGTTAATCTGAGACTTATATCTACAATCCCCTACCACGTGGCCAATTTTAGAACAAAGGAAACATCTCTTACTTTTGTTGTTAGCACTGCCACTAAATTGTCTAAGCCTGCTTTGGCTCCTCTGATTGGTGGACACCAGAGCCATATTTTTTATTTCTTCTACCTCTCTGGCCTTCTGAGCTTCCCTCAATTGCTTTTTAAGCTCAGCAATCTCTCGATCTTTTTCAGAGTTTCTAGATGTTTTAGAGTCACTATCCTTTGAGTCATGGACATAAGCTGCTGTTTTTCTCAATTCCTCAATGGCATGGTCTCCCATTGGGGGCAATGCAGTATAAAATAGGTTTGAATGTAATTTTGACTCCCTTTTACAAATTGCCTCCTGATATGCTGAATGTTGTCTTCCGCAGTCATGTCCCTGAACCTTAGAATAGTCTCTCCAGCTTCCAACAGTCTGTCTAGATATAAGCTTGGATGTTCCTCCTCCCCTTGCTTTAACTTTTCAAATGAGCCCTATGCATTTGATCATTTAGCATGGAGTCTCATCGCCTCTGCCAAGTCCTCCCTGCATCTCCTAAGATACGTCATGTTTGCATGAGAGGACAGCTCTAGATCTTGATGTTGCTCAGGCCATGATGCTAAGTTGGGATTGTTCCTTGTCTCTGCCAGAAATTTAGCTTTTTCACTTGGGGTAAATAGCTCTGTTAATAAGAGTTCTACATCTTCAAAATTAGGATTATACAGCCTGACTGCCCGTTTGAATTCTTTTATTGCCTTATGTGGGTTTTCGAAGAACTGGTAAGCTATATTTCTATTCCCAGTTGAGTCTGTTTGTGTATGCGTTTGTGTGTATGTGTACGTGTGTGTATGTGTGTGATCTTTCCTCTTTGAACTAATATTGATGATGTTCCAGGTTAAGATGGTGGCAGAGTAAAAAGCAGCTCTTAACCTCTCCTGACCGAAACACAAAGGACTCCTCAAAGGGACATAAAAACAAGTCCAGACGAACGGAGGGACCCCACAACAGGGTACAGCATGGAAAGTACATGGAATCGGGAACTGGGGGAACCTCCTTTTTAAAATCTCTAGATCCCCTCCAGTAAATGGTTTATAGCCTTTAACATATATAATCCCAGCATCCAGTTGTACAATTGTTCTGCACACAACACTCTTCTAGACCGGTTTTCTTGGTCTGTCACTTTCTCATTGAGATATTTCATGTTTTCTTCTATTTTTTCAGTCTTTTGACTTTGTTTTATTTGTTCTTGTTGTCTTGAGAGATCATTAGCTTCTAATTGCTCAATTCTAGCCTTAAGGGAGTGGTTTTCGGCTATAATCTTTTGGTTTTCAGCTACGATCTTTTGGTTTTCCCTTTCAATCTGGTCATTTCTGGTGTTCAATTTGCTTATCAGTTCATTTGATTTCTGAGCCTCACTTTCCAATTGCAAAATTCTGCCTTTTAAACTGTTATTTTCTTGCCTGATTTCCTTTTGAGCTATTTCCCATTTCTCTAACCAAATCTTTTCCAACTTTCTCGTCATCTCAGTTTAGAACGCTTCAAGAGCTTGTGACCAGTTTTCCTTATTTTGGAAGGGTCCAGATGCTTGTTTGTTCTCCTCCTCTGTTTGCTTGGTTGCCTGGATTTTCTCTGTGTAAAAGTTGTTGAGTGTTAAAGATTTCTTTTTCTTGTTGTTAATCTTTTTCTTCTGAACTTCCTGATTCTGGGTAGCCATCATTAGCCCAGCAGCTTCTCAGGTTTATCCTCGTGTTCAGGGTCTGTTTGTGGTCTTTTGGGTCCTGAGGTCTGAGGTCTGGTTTTTCTCAAGGTCAAGCCCCCTGGTGGACCCCCTTGCTTGATCCTCTGCTGGAGGTTCCTTTACAAGTCTCAGGGCGCTGCTTCCACAGTTGTATACCCGTCTGCACTTGTTCCCCATTCAGGGTTTCAGAGCCTTCGCTCGCACCTGTGTCCGCCTCCACCCACGCCTCCACCTGCACCTGCATTCTGTGTCCTCACTCGAAGTCCGTGCGCGTTCTTTAGCTTTTTTGGGGTCCTAAGTCTTGCTGCACTCAGGAACAGGCCCTGGAGCTGCCAATGACTCAATGGGTGCCCCAAACTTGCTCTATTTCTTTTTAGCTGGCTTTGGCACTATAGGTGGCGTGTGTGGAGGGGTTGGGGGGGTTGCTCAGCCCGTGATTTAGTGAGAGCTGTTTCACCCCTTTATAGCATGGAAATGCCTCAATTCCATGTACCTTCCATGCTGTACCCTGTTGTGGGGTCCCTCCGTTCATCTGGACTTGTTTTTATGTCCCCTTGAGGAGTCCTGTGTGTTTTGGTCAGGAGAGGTTAAGAGCTGCTTTTTACTCTGCCACCATCTTAACCCAGAACATCATCCATATTAGTTCAAAGAGGAAAGATCACACACATACACACACGTACACATACACACAAACACATACACAAACAGACTTATCTGGGAATAGAAATATACCTTACCAAATAGAGGAATAGGAGGAGAAAGGGATAAGAGATGTGGGCTAAGGGAGATGCTAAAAGTGTAGGCATATTAAGGGAAGCAGTGATCAGAAGCAAAAGATATTTTTGAAGAGGGACAGGATAAAAAAAGAAACAGAAGGATAAAAAGAAGAAAATAGGACAGAGGAAATAAACAATAGTGATAACTGTGAATGTAAATGGAATGAACTCACTCATAAGACAGAAGCAGAAAGCCAAATGGATTAATGTTGGAATTTAATAATATATTGTTTACAAGAGCCTCACATGGAGTTGAAATAAAGGGCTAGAGTAAAAATCTATTATACTTCAGCAGAAATGTTTAAAAGGCAATCACAATCTCAGACAAAACAAAAATAAAATACTAGTTAAATGAGATAATCAGGGAAACTACATTTTTGCTAAAAAATTCAATAGACAATGATTTTTACAGCAAGTTTCCTTGATAAAGATCTCATTTCTCAATAATGTAAGGAATTGAGTCAATTTTATAACAATAAAAGCCATTTCCCAATTAATAGTTAAAGGATATGAAGAGGCAATTTTCAGAAGAAGAAAACAAAGATATATATAATATACATTATATATGTAATCATGTTAAAATGTTCTAAATCACTACTGATTAGAGAAATGTAAATAAAACAACTCTAAGGTTCCACTTAACACCTATCAGAAATGACAAATACTGGAGAAGATGAGGAAAAATTCTGAAGAACCATTTGGAACTATGGTCAAGGGGTTATGAAACTGTACCCTTTGACCCAGCAATACCATTACAAGATCTATATCCCAAAGAGATCAAAGGAAGAGGAAAATGACATATTTACATAAAATATTTATAGCAGTTCTTTTGTTGTGACAAAGAACTGAAAATTGAGGGGGAATTCATCAATTGGAAAATGATTGAAACAGTTGGGGTATAGGATTATAATATAGTACTATTGTGATATGAAAATGGTGAGGGTTTTGGTTTCAGAAAAGAAAAAAATAGCGCTATATGAACTGATGCAAAGTGAAGTGGGAGAACAAAAAGATGGTTATTCATAGTACAATATGATAATGATGATCAATTGTTAAAGACTTGGATACTCTGATCAATAAGAGATGATCCAAGATAATTCCAAAGAAGTCATCATGGAAAAAATGTTATCCATTTCCAGAATGAGAAGCTGATGAGCTCTGAGTACAAATTGAAGTACAATTTTCTCACTTTATTTTTACAATATGGCTACATATTTTTTTGCATTGTTTTACATGTATAATTGACATCATTTTGCTTGTCTTCACAGCGGAAGGATGAGGAGTAGAAAATAAAAAAGAGAATTGGGAACTCACAGTTTCAAAAGAAATATTGTTTAAAAAATAAATAAATAATGGATGTGGAGGGCAAATAAAGAATTGAAGTGTTAGGAGGGGGAAAAGAGGCTAAAATATGCAGAATGAGAAACTCAGTTCCACAGAGCACAAACTACTCCCAAGAAGTTTTCATATTTAGGTAGGAATAAAATTATTCTAATAATCATAATTCAAGGTAAAGCATAAAAGAGACATCAAGTAGAAACCAGCATTTTTATGAGTGTCAGAAAACTAAATAGTTGGTGTTTTGATTGCTCTTGAATTTTATGAACAAGAAAGGTAATGATCTTTCCTTTAAATTTAAGTGGTAGTCATTAGGAGCATTATAGAAGATAGAGAAGAACTTCAGGATCCTAGCATCACACATTTCCTTTGCTGTTTGTGGAATGGATTTCCGCAAGAATTATGGGAATGTAGATAGGCAATAATGGATTTTAAAAGATCGATAATGAGGAATTTTATAACCCAAAGTTAGATAGCTGGCTAAAACCAAGAACCTTGGGTTTCCAGAGATGTTGAGTTGGTATCAGGCCAAATCCAATCAAATGAAAAGGAAGTTTTATCCTGGTCTTTTACTCACTGTTGATTAGATATATCAACTCATAGCCTTAATCTATGCAATAAAATAGATCGAATCCTTTCTTTCCAATAACAGTATTTATAAGCTCTTTGAGACCTTGCAGAAGATAGCAAAGAACTGCAGTTTCTGCAGTTTGTCCTAAAAAAAGAAAGGGAATAGCTAATGTTACTAGATGGTAACAAAGTGATCATGAGACAAGTGGAGTGCTAAAAAAGTAGACAGTGACCAGTAGAGATGGCACGGTAGCAAGTAGAGAGTGGAGTTGTGGAAAATATTGGCAAGCAGTAGTCACATCAATGATTCTGCAATGCTAGAGATATGTTGCCCTGAATTTCTGTTTGTCTTATTCATCAATGTTCCTTTCTTTTAGATAATAAGGAAAAAAATACCTGTAGAAAAATATTTATAGCCATGCTCTTTGTGGTGACAAAAACTTGGAAAATGAGGGGGTGTTCATTGATTGGGGAATAACTTAATAAGTTGTGTTGGTGATGGAATACTATTGTGCTGGAAGGAATAATGTACTGGAGGAATTCCATGTGAACTGGAAAGACCTCCAGGAATTGATACAGAGCAAAAGAAGACCAGGAGAACATCATACACAAAGACTGATACATTATGGTACAATCAAATGTAATAGACTTTTCTACTAGCAGCAATGCAATGACTCAGGACAATCCAGAGGAACTTATGAGAAAGAATGCTATCCATATCCAGAGAAAGGACTGTGGAAACAGAAATGCAGAAGAAAAACATATGATTGATCACATAGTTTGATAGGGACATAATTATGGTTTTGAAGTTAAAATATCACTCTACTAAAATATGAATAACATGGAAATAGGTTTTGAACAATGATACATGTATAACCCAATGGAACTGCTTGTCAACTTTGGGAGATAGGAGGAAAGTGGGGATGGTGGTGGATGAATCATGAATCATGTAAACATGGGAAAATAATCTAAACAAAAACATGTTCCTCTCTTTTTGTCTTCACTGTATATGTGTGTCTATGCCAAATATGTTCCTAGCATGTATTCCTGTTCATGAATGTTTCACAAACACATGTAATGTAGTCTCTATTTATATATTCTCCATGCACATTCCCTGTTTATGCATGGAGGCACCCTAATTGGGGTGATGTAGTAATCTGGGAAAGTACATACCATCTGTCAACATCAGGGAAGGGGGAAGATCTTTTCTTGTTACTTAATTTCTTTTGGTGTTTGATTAAATGCATTTTGCTTTGAACTAATGTGACCTATGCCTTATACATATGCATATATATAATAAAATTATGAAATATGTATATATTATAAAATATATGTGAGATATGTATATATATGTCAGAAAAGCACTTTACAGATATTATTTCATCATCATAATAACCCTGGGAGGGAGGTGTTATTGTTATTTTCATTCTACAGATGAGGAAATTGAGAAAGAATTTTAATGGTTTCCTCAAGATTATATAGTTAAGTACTTGAGGACAAATGTGATCTCAGGTCTTCCTGACTCCAAGTCTAGCACTCTCCCCACTATATTACCAGACTACTTTCATCTGTGGTAGAATAGTTAACTAAATTTTAAAACAGATGCTAAACGTATCTTAAATCTGGACTAGGTATCTATGGACTTCAAAGATCTAGGAAGTTCTGAAGTGAATATTTCAGAAGTTTTATAGAAAAGGTAGAGTAGGTAATGTGTAGTGTATCTTGGTAAAGTAGACTATCAAGAAAGTCAGGGAAGCAATCTCCTTGTTACATGTGAATACAGAAAAACTGAGATAGGAAACACAGAAAAACTGCCTTGTGGGAAGCAGCTATGTCAAAGCTCCCAGTCCCTAAACTAAAGGCATACTCATTTCTCTCCAGGAAGTATTTCAGACTTGCCATCTCTTAGCTGTAGTGTCAACCTGGAACCTCCCTTAGTACCTGTACTCTACTAATTATTTTAAAAAATCAAATGAGATAATATTTATAAATCATTTTTCAAACCTTAAAATACTATGTAAATGTTAATAATTATAGTCACAGTGATACGTGTCTTCTATCACATCATGAGGAAAGACATATCTATTGCAGGAAAGCACTGGTATAACCTATATATGACTATTTACTGCCTCAGGAAGTAGGGGTTGGGGGCAGGGAGGGAGGGAATCTAAATTGCAAAATGTCAGAAAACAATTGTCAAAAATTGTTTCTACTTATAATTGAAAAAATAAAAGAAAGTTTAAAATAATTGGTCATAATTATTATAATAATTAGTCATAGGAGGAGGAGGGGAAGGAAGAAGAAAAGGAGGAGGAGGAGGAGCTATGGCAAAAACAGTGGTTGTTTAAAGTATATCATTTATGCCTTTCCCCAGGTAATAGAAATGCAAAACTTCAATGGGAAAAGCAAAGGTTCCTGGGAAACTCCACTGTAGTCCTTTCAATTGTGCTTAGAAATAATATATTTGCCTATTCAAAGAATCCTAAATTTACCAAAATTATTAACTTCTAGTCCACATTTTTCCACGAAAATATCATGAGAGATTTTGACAAATGTTTTACTAAAACCTAATTACATCTATCTCTAGCCCTTTATTGATCTATCAGCCAAATAAACATCATCTAAAAGAAAGGAAAAAGAAATGAGGTTCATTAGCATGAATTGGTCTTGATAAAACCATGCTGGCTTTATGTGACCAAATACTGAGAAGTGTGAAGAGTGAATCAAACTTTCTTTGTCACAAACTGACAGCTTGCACCTGTAACAATTAAAGAGGTCAGTCATGGATGTTTCAAAGAAGGGAGGTAGAGAAAGTCTATGTAGTTTTCCTAATGTTATAAATCCCACCTGATCATGGTGGATGATCCTCTTGATCACTTGCTGGAATCTCTTTGCTACTATTCTATTTAAGATTTTTGCATATATGTTCATTAGGGAGATTGCTCTGTAGCTTTCTTTCTCTGTTTTTGATCTACCTGGCTTTGGAATCAGTACCACATTTGTGTCATAAAAGGAATTTGGTAGGACTCCTTCTTTGCTTATAATATCAAATAATTTGTATAGTATTGGGATTAGTTGCTCTTTGAATGTCTGATAGAATTCACTTTTGAATCCATCAGGCCTTGGCAATTTTTTCTTAGGGAGTTCTTTGATGGCTGGTTCAGTTTCTTTTTCTGATATGGGATAATTTAGGTATTCTATTTCTTTTGCTGTTAATCTAGGCAATTTATATTTTTGTAAATATTCATCCATATCTCCTAGATTGCTATATTTATTACCATATAATTGGGTAAAATAGTTTTTAATGATTGCCTTAATTTCACCTTCATTAGAGGTGAGGTCTGTCTTTTCATCTTTGATACTGTCAATTTGGTTTTCTTCTTTCCTTTTTTTAAATAGATTGACCAGTACTTTGTCTATTTTATCTATTTTTTCAAAATACCAGCTTCTACTCTTATTTATTAATTCAATAGTTCTTTTACTTTCGATTTTACTAATTTCTCCCTTGATTTTTAGAATTTCTAATATAGTTTTCAACTGGGGATTTTTAATTTGCTTCTTTTCAAGTTTTTTAAGTTGTATACCCAATTCATTAATCTCTGCCCTCTCTAATTTTTTAATATATTCATTCAAGGTTATAAATTTCCCCCTGAGTACTGTCTTGGCTGCATCCCACAGAGTTTGGTAGGATGTCTCATCATTGTCATTCTCTTCCATGAAATTGTTGATTGTTTCTATGATTTCTTCTTTGACTAGCTGGTTTTGGAGAATCATATTATTTAATTTCCAATTAGTTTTTGATTTGCCTGTCCAGGTGCCCTTACTAATTATTTTTTTACTGCATTATGATCTGAGAAGTTTACATTTATTATTTCTCCTCTTTTCCATTTGTTTGCAATGTTTCTCTGCCCTATTACATGGTCAATCTTTGTGAATGTACCATGTGTAGCTGAAAAGAAGTTATATTCCTTTTTGTCCCTATTTATTTTTCTCCACATATCTATTAAATCTCATTTTTCTAGGACTTTCATTCACCTCTCTTATCTATTTCTTATTTATTTTTTGGCTTGATTTATCTAGATCTGAAAGAGGAATATTTAGGTCTCCCACTAGTATGGTTTTACTATCTATTTCATTCTTGAGCTCTGCCAGTTTCTCCTTTATGAATTTGGATGCTATGCCATTTGGTGCATACATATTGAGCACTGTTATTTCCTCATTGTCTATACTGCCTTTTATCAGGATGTAATGACCTTCCCTGTCTTTTTTAATCATATCTATTTTTACTTTGGCTTTGTCAGAAATCATAATTGCCACTCCTGCCTTCTTTTTCTCCTTTGAAGCCCAAAAGATTTTGCTCAAGCCCTTTCCCTTAAACTTGTGTATGTCTACCCACCTTATATGTGTTTCTTGTAGACAACATATGGTAGGATTTTGGTTTCTAATCCACTCTGCTATTTGCTTCTGTTTTTATGGGCAAGTTCATCCCATTCACATTCAGAGTTATAATTATCAGTTGTGTATTCACCAACATTTTGGTATCCTCTCCTAGTTCTACCCCTTCTTATGCTATTTCCTTTTAAACCAGTGGTTTGCTTTGAGCCAGTAACCCTTGTCCCCTCCCTTGATTTATTTCCCTTTCTATCCCCTCCCTTATTATTCCCATCTTTTTATTTTAAGGCCTAATGAATTCCCTCCCCTTTCTTCTCCCCTCCCTTTTTTGACCTCCCCACTCCCCTGCTCCCCTTAGTTTATTCTTTCTGACTTTCTCAGTAGGGTTAGATAGAGTTTTATATCCCAATGGATATAGCTACTCTTTCCTCTCAGGGTTAATTACACTGAGAGTAAGGTTTAAATATTACCTTTTAATGCTCTCTTCCTCTCCTTCTTATAATAGTATTCATCCCTTCCCCCTTCCATGCCCTCTTTGTGTGTAATAGAATATCCTATTTTTCTTATTCACTCAAGTTTCTCTTGGTGTCCTCTACTATTCATCCCCCCTTTTCCCACCCCCCCATACCATCTTAGACCATTTAGTATTCCAACGTCTCCCTTTAAATAATTCTTGTAATTATTATAATAGTGAATACTATAATAGTGAATAGACTTCACTACAGAGAATTATACATAACATTTCTCCACATAGGAATACAAATAATTAGATCATATTGAAGCCCTTAAAGAGGCAAATTTAAAAATAAGAGTTTTCTTTTGTTCCCCTCTGTTTCTTATTTACCTTTTCATGTTTCTCTTGATTTTTGTGGTTGGATATCGAACTTTCAATTTAGTCCTTGTCTTTTCTGTGCAAATATTTGGAAATCTTCTGCCTTGTTAAATGCCCAAACTTTCCCTTGGAAGTATAGTCAGTTTCGATGGGAAGGTGATCCTTGGTTGTACACTCAGTTCTCTTGTCTTTCTGAATATCATATTCCAAGCTTTGCAGTCTTTTAGTGTGAAGGCTGCCAGATCCTGTGTGATCCTGATTGATGCTCCTTGATATCTGAATTGTCTCTTTCTGGTTTCTTGTAAAATTTTTTTATTTTACTTGGATGCTCTTGAATTTGGCTATTATAGTCCTGGGTGTTGTCTTTTCAGCATCTATCTTAGAGGGTGATCTATGGATCCTTTCAATGTCTATATTGCCCTCTTGTTGTAGAACTTCAGGGCAGTTTTACTGCATAATTTCTTTTACATTGGAGTCCAAATTTCTATTCATTTCTGCTTTTTCAGGAAGACCAATGATTCTAAAATTGTCTCTTTTAGACCTGTTTTCTTGATCTGTTAATTTCTCATTGAGATATTTCATGTTTCCTTCTATTTTATCAGTCTTTTGACTTTCCTTTATTTGTTCTTGCTGTCTTGAGAGATCATTGGCTTCTACTTGTCTTTAGAGACTGGTTTTCTGCTATAAGCTTTTGATTTTCCTTTTTGATTTCATCTATCCTGTTTTCCAGCTGTTTGATTTTTTTAACATTTATTAATATTCATTTTTAACATGGTTACATGATTCATGCTCCTCCTTTCCCCTTCACCCTCCCCACACTCCCCCCACTCATGGCCAATGCGCATTTCCACTAATTTTGTCACGTGTCCTTGATCAAGACCAATTTCCAAATTGTTGGTAGTTGCATTGGTGTGGTAGTTTCGAGTCCACACGCTCAATCATGTCCACCCCGACCCATGCGTTCAAGCAGTTGTTTTTCTTATATGTTTCCTCTCCTGCAGTCCTTCCTCTGAATGTGGGTAGCATCTTTACCATAAATCCCTCAAAATTGTCCTGGGTCATTGTATTGCTGCTGGTACAGAGGTCCATTACATTCAATTTTACCACAGTATATCAGTCTCTGTGTACAGAGTTCTTCTGGCTCTGTTCCTTTCGCTCTGCATCTGTTCCCGGAGGTCTCTCCAGCTCGCCTGGACCTCCTCCAGTTTATTATTCCTTTTAGCACAATAGTATTCCATCACCTGCATATACCGCAGTTTGTTCAGCCATTCCCCAATTGAAGGACATACCCTCCTTTTCCAATTTGTTGCCACCACAAAAAGCGCAGCTATGAATATTTTCGTACAAGTCTGTTTATCTATGATCTCTTTGGGGTACAAACCCAGCAATGGTATGGCTGGATCAAAGGGCAAGCATTCTTTTATAGCCCTTTGAGCATGATTCCAAATTGTCAGCCAGAATGGCTGGATCAGTTCACAGCTCCACCAGCAATTCATTAATGTCCCAATTTTGCCACATCCCCTCCAACATTCATTACTCTCCCCTTCTATCATTTTAGCCAATCTGCTAGGTGTGAGGTGATACCTCAGAGTTGTTTTGATTTGCATTTCTCTAATTATTAGAGATTTGGAACACTTTCTCATGTGCTTATTGATACTTTTGATTTCTTTACCTGAAAATTGCCTATTTGTGTCTCTTGCCCATTTATCAATTGTGGAATGGCTTGATTTTTTATACAATTGCTTTAACTCCTTGTATATTTGAGTAATTAGACCCCTGTCAGAGTTTTTTGTTATAAAGAATTTTTTCCCAATTTGTTGTTTCCCTTCTGATTTTGACTACATTGTTTTTGTTTGTACAAAAACTTTTTAGTTTAATATAATCAAAACCATTTAATTTACATTTTGTAATTTTCTCTAACTCTTGCTTGGTTTTAAAGTCTTTCCTTTCCCAGAGATCTGACAAGTATACTATTCTGTGTTCACTTAACTTGTTTATAGTTTCCCTCTTCAGCTGTTTGATTTTGATCTCTAATTTGTGTATCAATTCTTTTGAATTTGGGGGCAACTTTTTTGAATTGCCCAATTCTAGCCTTTAGAGACTGGTTTTCCTTTTCATTCTGGTCATTTCTGGTCTTCAATTTACTTGCCTCACTTTCCAATTGTGAAATTCTGCCTTTTAAACTCTTATTTTCTTGCCAGATCTCTTCCATATTTCTCATAATCTTAGATTTGAACTCTTCATGACCTTGTGACCCATTTTCATTTTTTCATATCCAAGGTTTGGATATGGTTACTTTTTTGTTCTTCTCTCCTGTTTGCTCTGTTGTCTGGATTTTTTCTGTGTAAAAGTTGTCGAGTATTAAAGGTTTCTTTTTGATCTTTTTCTTCTGTGGTTCCTGAGTCTGGCTTGCCATTTTTAGCCCAGCGCCCTCTCAGGTTTATCCTCATGCCTAGGTTCTGTCTGCCCTCTTTAGGCTCCTGATGTCTTGGGTCTAATTGTTCTCAGGGTCAAGCCTCCTCGTGGTCCCCTTGCTTATTCTTCTGCCTTAAGCTCCTTTAACAGTCTCAGGGCACTGCTTCCACAGTCCTGCACCCCTCTGCACTGGGTCCTACTCAAGGTCCGCACCTGAACTCAGCATCCGTGTCCATGCCTGCTCTCAGGATCCACAACTGCGCCTGCGCTCAGGAGCCACATCCGCGCCTGCGCTCATGGTTTGTGTTCAATGTCCGCGTGTTCTTTAGCCTCTTGGAGTCTGAAGTCTTGCTGCTCTCAGGAGCAGGCCCTGGTGACCCCAGGTATCTGCCAATGACTTAATGCGTGCCCCAAACTTGCTCTAACTCTTTTACACTGACTTTGTCACTGTAGGTTTTGGGGGAGTGGGGGTTGCTCAGCTCTCAATTTTGAGAGCTGTTTCACCCCTTTATAGCATGGAAATGCCCTGATTCCATGTATCTTCAATGCTCCACCCTGTTGTGGGGTCCCTTTGTTCATTTGGATTTCTTTTTATGTCTTTTTGAGGAGTCCTATATGCATGGGTTAGGAGAGGTCAAGCAGCTACTTTTTACTCTGCTACCATCTTAACCCGGAACTCCCAGTTAGTCTTTTAAAGCCCTTTAGGCATTGAAATTTATAGTACTTCTGATACCAATTTGATATAACCAGTTGTACTTTTGATGTTTCCTCCCTCATATGCCCTTGCTAATATCTACTCTATGTATCATTTAAAAATCTTCTTTCTTGGATAAATAACCAGTATGAAAGTATATTTAAACAAATATCTCCTTTTCTGCTTCATCAGTATTATTTCAATTTTAATGTTTTGAATTTCATTATGTAGAACTTCCCATTCCTCTTAATATAACTCCACCTTTAGAAGTTTAGGGTATAGATTCCTACTTATTCTTTTTCTGAACCCTTTGAGATCTGTTCCCCCAAATTCAGTATACATGTTAAAATATTCTCAGATTTCTGCTCCTGTGCTCTCAATAAATTTTAAGATGAGTTCATTTCCTCACACCAAGTTTTGTATAATTTCCAATCCTAGAGCCAGTTTATCTTTGTTAATGAGAATTGAGCTCCCTTATTCATTCCTTTCTTCTCCAAAATTACCATTAATACAAATCAAGGAATTATTGGCTATTCTCTTTTTTGTCATTTCCAACAAATCTTTGGAAAACTGGAATTTCTCATTATGGTTAAGCAACTTAGTGACATACAGGGCTCAACTTAGGAGTCAGAAAGGCCTCTCATCATGGTAAATCTAAGAAAGTTGCTTAATCTCTTTCAGCATTGCTTGGATTTTTTCCATCTATAAAATTGAGATAATAATAGTACCTATCTCACAGAGGCGATATGGGGATAAACTTATGAAAACGTGAAAATTGATTTCCAAACCTTAAAGTACTCTACAGATATTAATGTTTATCATCATCATCATCATCATCATCATCATCATCATCATCATCATCATCATCGTCATGATGCTGGGTTATGATGTTCCCCAAACTCTTCATCTATGTTTTCTTTCTTTCCAAGAAAGTGGTCTATAGTATATTTCTGCCTTTATTGATCACCCATCAAATGTTCCCCTTTGGACAGATAAATACAACTTTTAATGCACAATGCTGTGCCTTCCCAGCCTCTGCTCTTGCCTAGCCAATATATCATTCCATATCCATGCATCTCCATCTGATCAAATCTCTGCTATATTTATGAGTTAGAGTAGGCCTTCCTGCATTAGAATCTCTAGTTCTCTTTTATGGGGCCCATGCTTTATGTCTTTGTATGTCAGAATTTAGTTCTAGGAATCTTCTTTCTGGCTTCTTTCTAGGATTTTACTTTCTGTGAACTTTTCAGCGTCTCTTCTCATTCTTCCTGCCTTGTGGCCACTTTTTATGATACCTTTTTTTGTATATTTTTTATTGTATATTTACAATAGGCAATATTCACTCTCTTTCTTTCCAGTGCTCTACCCACTGCACCATCCAGCTATACCAATAATGAAAATACTAATATTAGTTCATGTAGTGTTTAAATGTTCTCAAAACACTTCATATACTTCATCTCACTTAATCCTTATATCAGCTCTGAAAGTTGAATCCTATTAATATCCCTATTTTACTTGTTTTGAGGGCAAGATTTGAAATTAAGTGTTCCTAATTCCTAATCTCACACTCTACCCACTTCGCACAAGTCCAAATCCAATTCTCATGATATCATTTTCTTGATTTAGCTATTATTTCCCAAATCCTCCTTTCCCTTCTAAAGTACATGTTTTCTATTGGTAGCAATGACAAAAATGCTACTCCTATTTCTAAAACCTTCAATTTCTTACCCAACATTTCTTTTCTTAATTTAAATTTATTCATTACATTAAAATATGCAGTAACTCCCTTCCTCCCCTCTTCTCCCACATTATAGAAGACATCATTTAACAAAAAGATATCTGTATATATAAAATTCTTTTTTTGCTTATTTCTATTTATCAGTTCTTTCTCTGGCGGTAGACATACACAAGTCATTCTCTGAACAATAATTTTGTTGCCATATATAATATTCTCTTGATTCTTTTCCTTTCGCTCTTCATAACTTCCTATAGGTTTTTTGTTTATCTTTAATTAATTTTAAAATAAAATTAAAATTTTAATTTTAATTATTTTTAAAATTAACTACTGTACTATAGTATTACATCACAATCATATTTCACATCTTGTTTAACCATTCATTCCCCAATTGATGAGCATACCTTCAATTGCCATTTCTTTGCCACCACAAAGAAAGCTGCTATAAATATTTTAGAACATAGAAGATTTCATAACCCTTAGCCATACTTTCTAGATATCTCATAACAGCATTATTTATATTCAGATGAATCACCAGAAGTATTTAGTAGCTACCTAGTTTGAAATGTCTTGAGAGGTTCTTTGTCCCATGCTAGGTGCAATACAACTCTCTATTGTTTTTTGTTAGCAAATAATTTCTTTTGTACCCTTCAGAGTCTCCAAAATAGGACTTCTTCCTCTGACCCCCAGTAGAAACTCTCAAAGTTAATGCCAACTTTGGATTCCTAGCCAAATACCTTAGGGGAGAAGCCCCTGTTTTCTCCTCAGGATCTGGATTCTTTCTTTTCCAGAATAACATCATACTTGCTATTCACTTCCATTTCCTAAGTAAGCCTACTTTTTCCATTCCTCCTTTGTATCATATTCTTTTAATCTGTACTCCCAACACAGATTAATTTTCACATTTCATTTAATTTTTGTTTATAAACTAAATCCATTTTTAAAAGATTAAAAAAAACCTCACTATATCTCTTTGATAGCCTTAAGAATGGACAAGATGTTCCCTAAGTCCCTCAACCTTTTCTTCCAGGAGGTAGTGTGATATATGCATTTTGAAGAGAGGTAACAATCACCAGGCCACTACAGAAAGAAAAACAAAATGAAACAAAACAAAACAATGCATACTGGATGGAAGAAATGATAAAATTCTCCCTGCTCTTTGGGAGCAAGATAGTCAGTCCTTTTGTCATTCTTGCTAATAGCTTGCATGGCCATCATCAATAAACTTGCATGACCATTATCAAAAAATCCTGACAATTCTGCTTGGTTGTCTCAATGACTAAAATAGAGCTAGAATTTTGGCATAACTTTATTTTGTCAAAGCCAGAGAAATAAGAGTCGGTATGGACAGGTAAAGACATTAGTGACCAGGTTAACAACCATGAAAGGCAATGAAGAGTAATGCTTGGGAAGAAGCCAGGTAAGGAAAGAGGAGTCAGGTAGAGCTCATTAAGAAGACTTGTTTGTCACAATTTCCAAAATAAGGCAGAAATTATTCATTCCAGTATCAGAAGATATGGGGATGGGGTGTGGAGATGGGAAGATTGAAACAAAGCAAGAATTCAAAAGAGTTAGAGCTTAGATAATCAGAAGATGCTAATGTCTGAATGTCATATCTGAATATATTAGTAGGGCCTCAAAAAAAAAAGTACTACTGGGGCCATTGACAAATTTCTTAATGAAACCACAGATTGACTCCATTTCTTTTTGAAGCATCACCTTAGAGTCTTTTTGATCATCTCTTTGTGCTAAAGATCTAATTTTCAATTTTGTCAAGACAAAATTATTTGCCTACTAATCAGGATAAAAGCTTTTTCAAAAGCCTTCTAGTTAAGACAATACATGTAGCCCAGGTGGCACAGTGGATATATCACTGAACCTGGAGTCAGGTAAACCTGGGTTCAGTTCTGTCTTCAGAAACTTACCAGGTGTGTCAACTTGAATAAGTCACTTAAATTTTCCCTGCTCCAGTTCCTTCATCTGTAAAATGAGGATAATAATACAATGAAAAGGATGATTATGTGTAGTATCAAATGATATAATACCTAATAATAAATAATAAAAAAGTACTTTGCAAATCTTAAAAGACTATATGAATGCTAGCTATTATGATGATAATATATATATATATATATATATATATATATATATAAAATCAAAAGTAAGGAAGTTCTTTAGGAAGTTATCTATGAAAATATGTACCCATTTGCTCAACAAAGAGTATCAAGTTCTAGGTCTGTCATTAAAGTCAGATGAGCATAAGCGAATCTACTGAATTTGTATTTGTGTAGGACAAAACTTGCTTGAATAGTGGAAAGATCTGATTCATTTGTCTTATCCAGGTCACAGTTTAGCTATGATTTTGTAGAACAGTCATATAAAAAGTTGCCTGACTTACAGTGAAATTAAATACAGGTTCTCAGAGCTCAGTGCTGAAATTTGAACCCATTTCCCTGAATGAATGAAAAATCATTTATTAACCACTCAGTATATACCAAATTGAGAATACAAATAGAAAATTAAGGCAGACTCTCCACTCAAGGAGCTCACATTATATAGATAGGAGGGTTCCACTATTGGCACATTCTAATAACTCTTAGAGCCCCAACTTCTAATTTACCATCTCATGCACTGTATCATGTTGCCTTCCAAATCTTCCTATGTAAAAAGGAGAAAACAAGTCTAAAAAGTGTTATTTTGTACATATATATATATATATATATATATATATATATGAGCACAAAGGAGAGATAGTAACTATGCTGCCACTTAATCATTCAGTTTAGTAAGCATTTATTAAACACAATTTATTAGGTACTACACTAAGTTCTGGAAAACTACACAATTCCTAATTCATAGGACTTACTTTTTTGGGGAGCAAGGGAGAAGAACAGATAAGTAAATATTACAGAGATATATAAAAAGTGCTGGGCATGGTGGCACACACTTATAATCCAGCTACCAGGGATACTGGCAGATTACTTGAACTTGCAAGCTCTGACCTTCAGTAGACTAAGCCAATAAAACATCTGCCCTGAAATCTGGTACTAATATTGATCCCTTAAGCTTTTTGTCCCCCCTTCTCCCAAGCCACAAGATTACTTAAGAAGGGATGAAACTGTCTAGGTTGCAAACAGATTACTAAAAAACTCCTATGTCAATCCTTAGTGAGAATGGTGACCTTCACACTTCCAACTAGGCAAGACAAGGAGCCCTAATATCTTTGTCACTTTTTTTCTCTCTCTAAATAGGTTTATATGTACATATATATATATATATATACATATGTGTATGTCTACCCATACATATAGTATATACGCAAAGTAAATACCAAATAATATCTTATTAGAACACAGAAAACACCATTTTGGAATTATTTTTCTGGCAGTTAAGGTCTATAGATTCCTTGGGTTGTGCATTTTGATGCTTTTTTACAGGCAGGGGGCAGAGTTCCTGCTAAAAGGTAATCCATATGTAGAGAAATTTAGAAACTAGCCCTGAGGGAAATAAAAATCAGATCACTGTGCTATGACATCCAAAAATAAACTCTCAGTATATAAATTTTAAAACTCATTAAGTCCTAGAATATAAAAAGCAATCCTAGGGGCAGCTGGGTGGCTCAGTGGATTGAGAGCCAGGCCTAGAGACGGGAGGTCCTAGGTTCAAATCCGGCCTCAGACACTTCCCAGCTGTGTGACCCTGGGCAAGTCACTTGACCCCCATTGCCTACCCTTACCAATCTTCCACCTATAAGTCAATACACAGAAGTAAAGGGTTTAAAATTAAAAAAACAAAAACAAAAACAAAACAAAACAAAAAAGCAATCCTATATAATCTTTGTCTGTGTGTGTGTGTGTGTGTGTGTGTGTGTGTGTGTGTGTGTGTTTATGTGTAGCCAGATGGTACAATGAATAGATCAGTGATTCCCAAAGTGGGCGCCACCGCCCCCTGGTTGGTGCTGCAGCGATCCAGGGGGGCAATGATGGCCACAGGTGCATTTATCTTTCCTATTAATTTCTATTAAATTTTTTTTAAAAAACTTAATTTCCAGGGGGCACTAAGTAATATTTTTTTTTCTGGAAAGGGAGCGGTAGGCCAAAAAAGTTTGGGAACCACTGGAATAGAGTACCTGGTCTTGAATCAGAAAAACATCTTCCTGCATTCAAATCTAGCCTCAAACACTTAATAGTTGTGTGACCCTAAGAAAGCCACTTAGCTCTGTTTGCCTCAGTTCTTCATCTGTCAAATGAGCTGGAGAGGGAAATGTCAAATCATTCCAGTATCTCTGCCAATAAAATCCCAAATGAGATCACAAATATGGGACACAACTGAAAGGGCAAATAACAGATAGGAGCACATACACACACACAAACTATAGCATAATTAACATTAAAAAGGACAAACATAAGAAAAAAGAAAAGCAGTCACCTTTGTTTCCTGTTGGTACTTAAAGAAGGGAAATGTTAATATATTATTATAAATATGAGTCTTATTATGGCTATTTAGCATTTATTATGTGAAAACTGTGTACTTGACTCTAAACAAAACATAAAGATACAGAAAAAACTAGAACTAAAAAAGACACCAGAAGAAAGCTAATAAAGGGACTTAAAGTGCAGTGAGAATGCTGACATAGATTTGGCAGGAGTTCTTTAAATGGGCTGAGATCAGGGACAGATTTATTGCATGGACACCTAAAAAATGGACATTTATGGAGCAGACTAGCCACTCTAGGCCTTAGCAAACTCATGGCAAGAATAAAAGAAAAAGAAAAGATTTCAGGTTGGTTGTTCTTACCACAAGAATACTGATACAGAAGTACACAGTACTCCAAGTATATAGCTTCTGATGCTAAAGCTATAAATCTTTTGCATATTAACAAAGCTTTTCATATTTTCACTTGTAATTAATTTCATAGCATCAAAATATCATAAGTTTAGAAATAGAAAGTACAATAGAGGAGCCACTTCCTCCCCTCTCTCTTTATTTTGTAAATAAGGAAATTCAGACTGGGAAAGATAAAGTGAACTGCTCAGGATCACAAAGCTAGTGTTTAAGATGGCATCTGAACCCAAATCTTCCTGATATCAATGCACAGAGCCCAAAGATAGGTTGTCTTATTCATAGAAAAACCAAGAAGCCAATGACACAGAATCAAAGAGCATTTGCTGGGGAGGAGAGTGTTAAGTTATGAAAAAAAAGTGGAAAGATAGAAGAAGCACAGTTTATGAAAGATTTTGCCACATATATGCCAGAGGAAGTAGGGAATTATATGAAGTCAATAAGATTCTCTAAATTAAATCAGCTGTTAATAATTGGTCACTCCAGTACAAAGCATATGGAAAGATGGAAAAATATGTTAGAAGATATTGTTTAGGATCAATAAAGAAAAAAGGAACTCAACGTTTTAGATATACAAAGGACTACTGACTTCATTTCATGGATGCCTTCTTTGAGAAGAGAGTCTGGAGTTGCTAGAAATATTTTGCACTGAATATAATCACAAATACCAAATTGGCAATCTCTTTTATAAGGTAGTATTGCACACACTTACCTTAATAATTACAAAGGACCCAACCTTTTCAAATGAATCAATCAGATTTTAAAGTATTAACAAGATAAAAAATCACCATTGAATTAAGACCAATTTTCCCAAGAGTACTTAAGAATGTGACTAGAAAGGTATGCAACAAGAAGTCAAAACATGGGGAAAATCTGCTACCACTTAGATTACATCCTATTTTCTCCAACAATGTCTATGGAACTACCACATTTAGATTCTAATAACACATATAACAATAACAGATCTTTGTTCCATTTGCATAGCATAATGACCTAGAAAATAATAAATTAGCATTAACTATGTTGTATCACATTTTTATTTATTATTTTTATAACAAATGTTTATATCAATATTATATTTTAATCTGGCTATTTAGAAATATTGTAGGCCTTAAATTTGGAACCTTTGATCTATACATATATCAAAGACATCCTTTATGAAGGTACAGTCAGCTTTTCAAAAAACAGCATTTTAGGACAAAGCATTAGAACACATCAACATTCAGTAAACAGAAGATGGCTGCTCATCTTTCAGAGGAAACTGAAGAATGGTAAGAGAAATAGAAGGAGAAATAAAAGTAATGTTATATAAGTCAAAGAACTAATCATTATCCAATAGGATGAGGTTATCCACAGTCTGAAAATCTGCAGAGAAGTCAAGTAGAATGAGAATAGTCCAAAGGCAGGAATGAAAGGCAGATTGAAAGGGAATGAGAAGTGATTGGGAGGAAAATAAATGTTAACAAGTGTAAACAAACCTTTTGAAAAGAATTACTATAAGAGAAAGAAGAAATATATGACATAGCCTAAATAAAACTTTTTTTCAGGCTAGTGAACACAAATAGGTTTGCAAGCATTAGAGAAAGTACCAGTATAAAAAGAATAATTGAATATAAAAGAATGAAAGTGAATGATCAAGGAGGAAAACTCCTAGAGAAGATAGGAGAAGAAATATGATCAAGGACACTAAAAGAAGGGATGGACTTGACATAGAAAAGGACTACCTTTCAGAGAAAGGAATAAAGGGAGAAAGAATGAGAGAGGACATAGAAGTTATATGAACTACAAATTATGAGAGAAGGAAATCACAACCAACGGCATCTGTATATAACATAGGAGACAAATTTCTCCACTGAAAGTGAGCTGATAGTGTATGAGAAAAGGAGAGGAGAGGGGAGTAAAAAAAGAAAGGAAGGAAATAGAGGAGGGAGGGAGGAAGAGAAGAGAAGACAAATAGCCATTGTAGAGAGTATGAGATTCAGTCATAGAAGAATGAAAGCGTTACCGTATAGAAACAAGCTCCAAATTAATATTAATAGCAAATTTGAAGTTCCTACATGACTTTTTCCAGCTGCATTTAGCAGGACATGAATAGAACAAAGAAAAGTGAATGATGGGAGTAATCGAGGGTTTCGGTTTGCCAAGGAATGGCAAAGGGACATGCAAATAAAGGATATAGAATTTATTACAGTTTAACTGGGCAATCATAGAATCAAGATTATAAAGGAAAAGGAGGTGGGGGAAGCATAGCTAGAGCAAGGATGTTAAACTGTTAGAACAGGTCGGGTAGAGGACTAGAAGTTATGGTGAAAGAGAAGCATAAATTTGGAAGGATGAGACAGAGGAAAAGATAGAAGGACAGAAAGATATAACTAGAAAGAGGAATCTTAGATTGCCATTCAGAAAATTAACACAGTTATAGGTTATGGTGAAATCTAAGTATGATGATTATCAGGAAGGTTGCGGTAAAGGGAAACTATCTATCATGGCTATATGAGTTGTGCAAAACTGAGAAAACAAAACTAAGAGCAAAACTATAACTATATGCACAATGTCCACAGTAATGTAAAGGAAAACAATGATAAAAATAGATCAGAATTTAGACTAACATAATGATCCATCTTGATTCCAAAGGATTAATGACAGAGCATTCTTCTTCTACTTGACATACTTGGTATATAAGGTAATTTAAATTTTTTTTAGATTTATTTTTATGAGAGAGATTTCTGTGGACACTGGTATTGAGAATTGACTTTAATGTCAAAAATATTAAAGCATTTTAAAATGTACTTTTAGTGGACACTTTTAACACAAAAAATCATATCTAATTGGAAAAAATATTAATTTTTATCTACCTTGATATTTGATAAGATATATAGGGGTATAAGTGCTGGTATATTTAAATATGGTGAAATTTTATAAAGAATTTGGATTGAGGCAATTTTTTGGGGGGTAAGCAGGTTCATGCCTAATTGGAGTGGAATACTTTGGGTAACTTCTGGGACTTAAAAGTGGAAAGGAGCAAGTCTTAATTTTATAGCTAGGACTAGTATTATTAGAAGTAATGCTCATTGATCCAAAATTTGAAATAGAGTTCATTGGTTGGTTATGGAGACATTACAAATAATAGAGAATATAATCATTATTGATACTATGATTAAGAAATATTTTTGATTGTGGATTTTTTGGTATACATATGGTGTGGGTAGGTCATTATTCAGGTAATAGCTAATGTGTTGATTTCTAAGTCTATTCAGGTGGTAAATCAGTGGTTACAAATTAGTGTAATTAATATACCTATAATTAGATTAAGTGAGATAATTATTAGTACATAGGGGGGCATTAGTACATAGGATGCAAATCAGCATTTCCATTATTGGGTCCAATAGCTTATTTAGCTGATCTTACTAGAATGTAGTGTAAAGGAAACTCAGAGACTTTGAGTTCTTAGATGTAGGTTCAATTCCTATTGTTCTAGAAATAAGAAGGCTTATTTTATATATATAGTTATATATATATAATTATATATATATATGGTTATATATAACCTCTATAATTTATCCTATCAAGATAATTATTTTGTTAGAGATATTTCTTATAAATTTGAGGGGAATACTTGATAGTATATTTGGAATGGGGATAAAAACATAAGCAGAGTTCTAATGTGATTGGTAAAAAGTGTTTTCATAAGTACATTAGCTGGTCATATTGGAATTGAGAGTATAATGCTCAAATTCATAGAAAGGCTACTATGAGAAATATTGTTTTGATTATGAAAGTTTTTGTATTGAAGTAGGGGAAGTTGTAATCAATAGATGAGCCTAGAAAGAGGAGAGTTGTTCTGGAATTTATTGTGATAATGTTGTCATACTCTGTTAAAAAGAAAATGGTGAAAGGTTCTACAGTACATTCAACATCAAAACCTGATATGAGTTCTGATTCTCCTTTTGTCAGGTCAAATGGAGCTCAGTTTGTTTTGGCTAGTGTAGAAGTGTATCATATTATAGCTAAGGGTCATATTGAAGTGATTATATGTTTTCTTAGGCAATTGTTATATTTTTAGGGTAAATGAGACATTAATATGCATAACAGAGAATAAAATAATAACAATGTTAGTGACTTCATATGAGATTGTCTGGATGACTGCTCCTAGGGCTCGAATCAAATGATATTTGGAGTTTGATGCTCATCCTGATCATAGGGTTGAATAGATTGAAAGTCTTTATAGGGCTAGGATAAATAGGAGTCCTAGATTAAAGTAAAAAATAACAATTATTCATGGGTAGATAGAGCTAATATAATAAAAAAAATTCTACTAAAGTAATTTACTTCTTAAATACCATAACTGTCAAACTATCCAATAATCATCTTATAGAACTGGAAAAATAAAAAGACAAGAATATAAAGAGAATTAATGAAAAAAAATATGAAGGAAAGTGGCCTAGCAGTAAATACTAGATCTCAGATTTTACTATAAAGCAGTAATCATCAACACAGCCTGGTACTGGCTAACAAATAGAATGGTAGACTAAAGGACTAGATTAGATACACCATATACAGGGGTAAATTATTTTAGCCATCTAGAATTTGATAAACCCATAGATTACAGATTTTGGAATAAGAATTCACTACTATACAAATACTGTTGGGAAAACTGGAAAATAGTATGGCAAAAACTAAGCATACTTCAATATCTCACACCCTATACCAAGATAAGATCAAAATACGTATATAATTTAGATACAAAGAATGATACTATAAGTAAATTAGGGGAAGAGAGAAAAGTTTACTTGGAAGATCTACTGATAAGGGAAGAATTTATAACTAAAAAAGAGATAGAGAATGTTATAAGCTACAAATGAATAATTATGATCATATCAAATAAAAAGCTTTTGTACAAACAAAAACAATGTAATTAGATTAGAAGGGAAATAAGAACTGGGGGAAATTTTATAACAAATTTCTCTGATAAAGGTCTCATTTCTCAAATTTATAGAGAACTAAGTCAAATTTATTAGAATAGCAATCATTCCACAACTGTCAAATTGTAAAGAATATGAAAAAGTAATTTTCAGATGAAGAAATCAAAGCTATCAATTAATCATATGAAAAAATCCAATTACACTTAATTAGAGAAAGGCAAATTAAAACAACTCTGAGGTACCACCTCACATCTATCAGATTGGCCAACATAACACTAAAGGAAAGTGATAAATATTGGAGGGGATGCAGCAAAAATAAGACACAAATGCATTGTTGGTGGAGTTGTGCACTAATCCAACCATTCTAATGTTATAAATACTAATTTTTCCAGATAAGATGTATTCCTCAGTATGAGCCAAAGCATATATATGTACATATATACATATATGTATTAATTTGACATAATCTTTTGGGGGGGCATGTATATGAGAAAAGTGGGTTGATCATTTTGCTGTTTCAGAGGCCCCCAGAGTAAACTATCTTTCATCCTCACAGAATTTCTTTTGGATTTAATGGAGATCATGTATGAGAAACTGGCTCACCTATAAGGCAAAAGTTGTCTATGTGTGAGAGAGAGAACTTTAGATCAAGATTTATTTATCAAAATTGTGAGAAAAGATTACAGATTTTTGAGGCATATAGAATGCACATTAGGAAAGACACAGAGAACAGAATCTTACTTTTCCATTTCAGTGGGAAAATTGAAAGAAACTGCACCATTAGCATGTGTTATGAGCTTTTTGCTTGCTTTCTTTTCTGATTCTCCAGGAGCTATCATTGAAACAATATCAGGATATTATTTTAACACATACAGGCCTGAAATTAGAAATTAGAAAAAAGATTTTAAAAAGAGAGAAAAGATCTAAATGTATTCTTTTTGCATTCCACAATTAAAAAAAAACTGAAAACAGAGTGCCCATCAATCAGCAAATGCCTTAAAAATTAGTAGAGTGTGAATGTAATGGCCTATTATTGTGCCACAAGACATAATGAAAGGGACAATTTTGAAGAAGCCTAGGAAGACATATAATCAGAAGCAGAACCATGAGGACAACTTATATTATGACAACATTGAAAAGATAAACAATTTTGGAATACTTAAGAACTTTACTCATTGCAATGGCTGGCCATGATCCTAAAAGACTGGTGATCAAGAATGCTACATAACTCCCAAAAGGGAAATGATAAACTCAAAATTAATAATGAAACATATGTTTTTGGAGATGACCAATATGGAAATTTGCTTTACTTGACTAGCACATTTGTTAGAAAGATTTTTTTCATCCAGTTTTTCCCCCCAAAAGAAGGGGGAGAGATGAGTATGTTAGGAGAGGAATAATAGAGATAGAATCTCATCTCCTCTTCCCCCAAAAGAAAACAGAAAATGAGTGGAGACTAAAAGGAAGCCCGGAAAAATGAGACAAGCACAACAACTTTAAATTGTGCTTTTTTATTATCTACTTAAAAAGAAACACAAAATCTGCTTACAAAAGATTTTTTTTTCATAGACAAGTCTCTCCTATTCCTCATTGTATATGAAAATGACTATTTTTAGATATTTGTTCAGTTTGAAATAAAAAGAAAATTTTAAAAAGATAAAAAATATTATTAAAATATTTTATAGCACTATATTGTCCCCTCAAAAGTAATATGCTTTAGTAGAAAACATTCTTATTCTTCTTAGCTCATAATTGTAAATCCCTATGCTCTGTAAAATTAATTTAGGATAAGAAAGGAAGGAAGAAAGAAAGAAAGAAAGAAAGAAAGAAAGAAAGAAAGAAAGAAAGAAAGAAAGAAAGAAAGAAAGGAAGGAAGGAAGGAAGGAAGGAAGGAAGGAAGGAAGGAAGGAAGGAAGGAAGGAAGGAAGGAAGGAAGGAAGGAAGGAAGGAAGGAAGGAAGGAAGGAAGAACTACAAAACAACTATATTGAATTATATAAAAAGAGATGGGATGCCCAAAAGTTCTTTGGACCCCTATAGACAAATCAAGAGACTTTTGATTAGATTTTGAGATTGATACAGCTACTTCATGTCTATTTTCAGTCCAACTTTCTCTCTTGGGACACTCTCTGGGGCAAGTGAAACAATGCATGGATAAAAGCCAAGGATTCCCCAACATAATCTTATTTTCATTAAAATGAGTAACTTGTCTCTTGTAGCCCACAGTATCCTGGCACTCTGCCGATAGTTTAATTGTTCTTTGCATAAATTGATACTGTTACAGTATCTTGCTTAACAAGATTTGACCAAAAGACTTCAGAACTCCATAAAGTTGCTTGAAATTGATGTGACAGAATGAATGCTAAGTTTCTTGATTGTCAAGGATTCTGAAAATTTCTTCCTAAATCAGTGAGCTACAGGACTATCCAAGAAATCAACTGGTTTCTTTTGAACTTTAATACTAAACTAAAAATCGTAGCCAGCAAAAATGGCAGGATGAGTACCTAAGCAAAATAATACACATCTCAGGAAAAGCTATACCATTAGCCAAATGATAATTAATTTTAACATGTCACCAACAAGGTAGAAAAAGTCACTCCAGAGTAAGATTAATAACAGATGTATTTTTTCCAGAGCAAATGGTAAGTGATTGTAGATGTAATAGCAGCCAGAACTAAGTGATTACTTGCTTCACCCTAAAAGCTGTATACCAAACAAGAAAAGAAGTGTCTGGGATGTCTCAAGCTATTAGAAGAAAAAAATATATGAAACTATCTTTCATTCCTATACTCTGCATTTCTATTTTGTATGTATATATGTCCATATAGGTGTTTTCAACAGCAAGGACAGAGAATGTTGATTTATATAAAGAAGTTTTAAAGCTAGTCAGTAGCGATGATGAAAAAACCATTGATGCAAGTTTGATTCAGGGGGTTATTGAGCTTGCATCTTTGAAAAATGAAAAATGACAGACATGTGTTATCAAAATCCTTAATCTATTATATAAATCAGATACAACAATACAATCATTAGAGTATAAAGTCCTTAAGATAAGAAATTATTTTGCTTGTGATTTTCTATTTCTAGTATCTAGCACAGTACCTGGCACAAAGAAAGTACTTGTTGAATATTGAAAGGTTGCTGAATGCTGAATAAATGAATAGCTTCTATTTTGAATGATTTAATTCAATTGAAGAACAAACATTTATTAAGAACGGACAATGTGCTAGATGATATTGACAAAGAAAAAAACAAAATCGTTCCTGCGCTTATAGAGCTTATATTCTATTAGAAGTAAACAATGCATATGTAGAAATTTAAAAACAAAATATATGCAATGTTATTTTTGGAGGCAGGCATTAACCTAGCAGGATCAGTATAAAAAAATAGTTGTTTAGCTGAGCTTTGAAAAACCATACGGATTAGGCCAAGCAGAAATGCAGAGGGAGGACTTTACAGGCAAATGAAGGCGAGAAATGGAATGACATTTAGCAAACCAGTTTGACTTGAATGTAGAGTGAAAGAGAATAATTCCAGAAAGGTAGATTGGAGCTAGATTGTGAGAGACTTTAAGTACAGAACAGAGAAGCTTGTATTTGATTCTTGAGGCATTTAGAAGTCATAGTAACTTCTTGAGTAGGGGAAATCAAATTTGTGCTTTGGAAATGCCAATTTGGTAGGCATGTTGAAGATGGAATGAAGAGGGGACAACATGGAAGCAGAGTTCAATTAAGTGACTAGATGAGGACTTGAAATAGTCTAGTTGCCATGAAAATAAAGAGAAAGGGGTGAGAATTATAAGACATACTGTGGAGGAAAACTTGAAAAGACTTGGGAAATGATCAGATATTAATGGTGAGATTTTGAAGGCCCGAGTGATGTACAAGCTATCTGCTTCTTTGCTTCTACTCAATTCAACCATTTTCCACCCCATTGCCAATAGCCTACTCCAGATAAACATAAATCTTCCAATTTTCCCTCTCTAATGCCTACTCTATAATGAGTGGAATTTCTTTCATCTTAAACCTCTTCATTTCTCACTCATTCCATTTATTCTCACTCAGTGAAAACAGGTTCCATTCTAATTTTACTGCTTCTCTTACCTGCCCTTTCTAATACTGGCTACATTTGCTATTTGGGGCAGTTAAGTACATACTTGTGACAAGAATATTTGTGCTTGAAATGCTTTCAAATTTTGTGACTATTAGACACGCACACCCACTGTGTATGTGCATGTATCTTTGCATGTATTTGTGTCCAGCCATTAAGGGAACTTGTTTTGCTTGAGTATGCATATTTGCTATACTACATTTGTGTTTTCTTTTTAAATGGGTTGAAAAATGAGAGAATGAGAAGATAGATTTTCATTATTTTTAATAGAGGGGTGTGCTACAAATGGGAAATGTGGCATGAACTTTCAGATGAATCATTTAGTAAAATCTTTATTAAACTGTTTTATTATGTTAAAAGTGAGCTGATCATGAAGTAGGAGTTATCTTTAAAAGTACATATTGCAAAAGTAAAGCACATCACTAAAGTCAAAAGTGACAAAAATAGTGATTGGTTTTACACAGTACTCTAAGGTCTACACAGTTTTGGTCACAATCCCAAGAGGTAAGATAATACAAATATCTTTATTTTATAGGTAAAGAAATTGAGCTTCGAAGAATTTACATAACCTACCCAAGTTATGGATTTGCAGTCAGCAGACTTGGGTTCCCACCCTGCTCTATTGTTTGCTATCCATGTGGCCTTGGGCAAGCCATTTCAACTCTATGGATCTCAGATTCTTGATCTGTTAGATTCTGGGGTTGGATCAAATGATTCCTAAGGTCCCTTGCAATACTAACATTTTGGGACTTTTCTGTGCTTAGATTCAATTTAATAGAGATTTAGTAAATTCCTACTATATGCCAGGCACTGTGCTAAGAGCTGGGGATATAAAAAGAGGCAAAAGATAGTCCCTGCCTTCAAGGATCTTTCAGTCTAATGGGGAAAACAACATGCAAACAAATATGTACAAAGCAAGCTATATGCAGAATAAACGGGAAATAATTAAAAGAAGGAAAACAGTGGAATTAAGAGATGTTGGGTTTTTAGTTGGGACTTAAAAAAGCAAGAAGGTCAGTAGTTAGAGAGGAAGGAGAACATTCCAGGGAAAATGCCCTAAGCTGAGAAACAAGTGTCTTATTTGTGGAACAGCCAGGAGGCCAATATCACTATGTATGTAGTTTTCATTGTTTATTAAAGCAGCATACATATTTCTGTGAATATATTCTTTTGTCTGTTTCACTTGTACTCATTTGTCTTTACCATCTGGATTACAAATTCATGGAAGAAAGGAACCTTATTTTCTGTTTCTTTTGGAGTTTCTCCCATCATATATACTAGATACAATGTTCTTTAAATCACTTCCTGAGTGCCTGTCACAAATATGCCCCAACTACTACTTAGCTCTGCTGCCACCTGCTAATAGTATTCAAAGGAACTAACAGTTCTTTTCTAGCATGATCTGGAAGCTGAGTGAGACGCCTCACTTCTGCCTTCCTTTCTGTAGTGTAAATGATTTCCATCCGGAATACTTCAACCCTTGCAGAGTATGCATCAGGATTAACCGGAGCCAGGAGTATAGAAAACTGGGCCAGGGAATGTAGTAGGAATTGAGGAATGTACGTTGGAAGAGTTATCTAGATTAGCTTCCACTGGCTGCTAGATACAAAGGGTGAAGACACAAGGTTTATGTAGACTTACAACTGCCAAATACACATCATGAAACATAAAGCACCATGGGAAAATGTAAAAATCCATCAAGACATGCCCAGGAAATACCAGTCCATTTACACAGTAACTCCTCATCTTCACCCTGAAACTCTTATGAGCAGCTGTACATTTTCTTCTTTTTTTTTTCCAAAACTCTGGCCAACTCCCTCTTGACCCAATATCCACAGTCTGAGTTTCCTTTACATTCTGACTGCCCTCTCTACAAAGCAAATGCCTGCTTGAGGAGAGCAGGAGGAGCAGCAAGGTTTGGGGCTAGTCCTACTCCTGGTAAAGAATCAGTAGCTTTTCCTTGGAAATAAGGAAACATTGCACAATACTGATTGTACCTCAGTTTCTTTGTTTTCTACATCCCAGTATTTCTAAGAAATTTTTTGCCTCAATTCTCATTATAAAGTGTTTACATGGTACTAATTTGCTTTTCAGTTATATATCCTTAAACACCTAATTAGTACAAAGTTCTTCCATTATGCTATTTAAACTCCTTTTCTACTCTATTGTCAGAAAAGAGCAATATTTGCACTTCAAATAATTCGCCTGAGAAATTATCATGTCAAAAAAAAATCCAGTTCTGGGGAAATGACTTCTCAGATTCCTCCATATTTTTCAGGATTAATAGTAAAAATCTCTCATGGAATTTACTATATCTTTACTCATGGGGGTGGTGGGGGCCATTGGTGATATCAGCCAGCTAAATGTCTTTGATTAAGGCTACTCAGAAAGGAGACATATTAACAACTGAAATTTACATACTACTTTAAGGTTCATAAAACCCTTTACATTTGTGACCACATTTGAACTTCACAGTAACACTAGGACTTCAGTACTGATTATCTCCTTTTTGTAGCTGAAAAAAATCAGAGATTCATAGTGTTGGAGTGATATCACAGAGACACAAAGCTCATAGTGTGAGAGAGAAGATTTGAGCCTATATCTTCCTGACTTTTAAGTCCAACTTTCTATTCATTATACCACAAGGAATGATTTTTAAAAGACAATGGTTAGGGGGCAGCTGGGTAGCTCAGTGTTGTTGAGAGCCAGGCCAAGAGATGCGGAGTCCTAGGGTTAAACCTGGCCTCAGATACTTCCCAGCTGTGTGACCCTGGGCAAGTCACTTAACCCCTATTTCCTAGCCCTTACCACTCTTCTGCCTTGGAACCAATACACAGTATTGATTCCAAGACAGAAGGTAAGGGTTTAAAAACAAAAAGACAATGGTTAGTTTTTACTGCTAATCCATGAGGTTTTTGGTATTAATCCTGAAAAACATGAATGAATATTAGAAGTCATTTTCCCAGAACTTGATTTTTTGACATGATAATTTCTCAGGCTAATTATGTGACCTGCAAATATTGCTCTTTTCTGACAATAGAGTAGAAAAAGAGTTTGAATATGTAAGAAGGAATAAGGCATTCCTTATTACAAAGAGCACAAAAAAAGAACATTTTATTAATTAGGCATTTAGAGATACAAAGTTGAAAAGCAAGTTAGTTACATGTAACAATTTTATAATGACCCTCAGACTCCTCACACCCACACTCAAAAAGAGTTAAGTGAAATTTCAAAAGTTGCCCATCTTATGTTATATTAGGAGTTACTGACCTATCCACATGGTAATGAAAAGGCTACTGCTACAAATTTAAAGAGGTCAACTTCTGACTTCAATTATGTGTTTGGCCTGTGCAAAAGTATATCAAGTACCAGGAATACTATTTGGATTGTGAATTTTACTGTATATGTGTGTGAATAAAATGTACATATATGCATATAAATATAAGACTTCTCTGTAAAGAGTATATGTTCACATACATAAGCACATAAATATATGCATACGTATGTACATAGATTTATTTTCAATATAGTTACACATATGTAGTAGTTAAGAGAAGGCAAGCACTAACATTGTAATCTTAGGAAGGGCTTTATATGGAGTATCATGCTTGAATAAAACTCCATGCTTTATGTAGTATCTTTTAGTGATGCATTTCAGGGATATTTAATTTCAGAGCAGGCACAGTTTTACTCTGCTTTCTTTCTGTTGGTCCAGATAACTGCAGTGAACTGGGCATCTGGGCTAGAACTCTGGCCCTACTAAAAGCAGTCAAGCCTCTCTTTGTTGGCCACAAAGCCAGCTTTATCAACTCAAGAAGGCTGGTGGGTAGACCTCGTTCTTCCCGCCAAGTCTACCCCATGAGTGCATGGCCTCCTAAGCAAGCCTTGTCTGATATGGGCTGACTAATAGTTTTCTTTCCACAAAGTAAGTTATCCCTGCTGGGCAACAACACATCTATATTTACACTCATCCTTGGAAAGCTCTCCTCCATTATCTCTGCCAACTGGCTCCCCTGGCTTCACTTAAGACCCAACTAAAATCTCATCTTCCACATGAAGTTTTTCCCAACCACTTTTAATTCTAGTGCCTTTTTCCTCTCTTAATCATTTCCTATTTATCCTATATCTAGTCTGTTTGTAAATGTTTACTTGTTGTCTCAGCCTTAGATTGTCAGATCCTTCAGGGCAGGCGTGTCTTGCCTGTTTTTTTACCTCCAGCATTTAGCACAGTGTCTGGCACATACTAGGCACTTAATTAATGTTCACTGAATGAGTGATTGACTATTTTTAAGGATAATCAGTAAAGGCTGGATAGTTCCTAACCTTCATCCACTACAGTCAACCTGCCAGTCTACTTTTGTCTCATTTCCTTTGTAATCAGACCTTGGAAGATCTTAAAAGACACCTAGTTTCTTCTCTCATTCTTGGGTACCTAAGCAGTGGTGTATCCACCATTAGGGTAATTGTACTGGCAACAGTAGAGATGGGTTATGGGGCAGTTCCTCATACAAAGAAAAACCAGCAGGAGGAAAAGAGTCCATTTAGTTGGAGGTATATTTAAGAAAAGTGAAATATAAAGTATTTTATGAATAGCTTTTTGCAATGTCCCTTCAAGATTCACTTATGAACTTTTTAAATAATTGTAATCATACAGCCAGGCCTTTATTGCTTAGCATTTCTTTTTATGCATGTGAGAATAGAACTGTCTCTGTAAGAGATTCATGTTTGTATTCTGGGTGTTCTTTTTACTGCCAGCTCCCCTTTTGATGAGGGACCCTTTAGACCAGGGCCAGAAAAAGAATTGTTCGACATTCAAGGGCAAGGGAGAATACAATACCCCTGTTAAGGAAACAGGACACTCAGGAATCCTGAACCCATGAGTGAAGCAAATAACAGTGACCTGAGTTGTGTATGTGTAGAGGAATGCAATCTCTGACTGGCTAAGAGAATTCTGAACTGTGAGGCAGGAGGATTTACTTAAGTTATTTAGATATAGATTTTGAGAAAGGTCCTGAAAAGAAAGATGCATAGAGAGAGGTTAGAGATGAGATTTGGAATTTTGAATGAGAGACTGGAACCCAGCAGCTAAAGATGTGTAAAGGGGGCAGTGACTCTTAACTTCACTTGTCATACCCCTTGTCTTTTAGCACTTGAAGCTTTAGGCAGTGATTCCCAAAGTGGGTGCTACCGCCCCCTGGTGGGTGCTGCAGCAATCCAGGGTGGCGGTGATGGCCACAGTTAATTTGCTCTTGTGTATTCCTTGGTATATTCTAATCTGTTTTATTTCTCTGATTTTTATTGACTACATTTTTTAATAATAAGGTCTCCTAGCTATTTGTGATAGTCTTTTGTGCCCCTAGTATTTCATGAAAGAAGCTAATCTGGCTGGGGTAAATTGAGGGCTTCTATCCTTCTTGAGAGTGATCAGGGGAGCAGTTTTTGTACTGAACCTTTTGAATCAAATCCCTATCCCAGAGGTATTTGGGGGTAGCAGGTAAATATAATTATAGCTTGATATATCTTCTGGAGACTGGAAGAGGAAGAAATCATCCAGTCATCCAGCCCCAATGATTCTAGATTCTGTCTGCCCTTCCTTTTCCATTTCCTAATAGGCTTCTGGTAGAACCAAGACAACCTTCCTCATGATCTCAGCAAATATAAGCCATATTCCCAGATCATTGCTACCTATATCATCCACAAGCTTCACACCCATGCATACACACATGTACACATAGACACAATATAAAAAGATAGATGGCTTTTTAGCCATTCTATACCTATAAATATGCACATTTAAAGGTTATATATAACTATAATTTTAACACATTTATTCTAAATATACTTATATGCATAAATATTGCCACTCTATAAATAATATATACTTTCTAAGAACAAGGAATTTATTTTTGTCTTTGTAGCTTCAAAATCTAGAACAATGGCTGATAAATAAATAATAGGTGCTTCATAAATGACTTTTGACTGATCGTGAATCCTAAAGAAAATGAGCAATGTGGTATGTTGTGTATTCACATGCCCATGTTTATATTTCATATCCAAATACATTACCAATACTATCAATTAATATGTGCACTTGATCTTTAATCAATCAAATAGCAAACTTTTTTAAGCTTGTGTCACACACTGTGCTAAGTACTGAGAGTGCCAAGTTAAAATTGAGCAATTCCCTGATTTCAAGGGGATTACATTCTGTTGGGGACATATTTGAAAATACCAGCATGTGAACAAATGTCTTTCTTAAAATGGAAAGAACAATAAGAATGATGGTTCACATCTACATCATGATTTTATAGTTCCCAAGGTTTTTCCCAGAGTCACAACTAGAATAGAGCAAACATTGTTTTGCCCCAGGGTGCTGACATCCAAGGACACTATGCTTTCCTCCCAGGGATTACTACTTTCCCCTTTCTTCCTAACAATTCCATGACATAGGCAATATAATTATTATTAGTTTATTTTAACAGATGAGTAAATAAATAGTGGACGAGGTTTGCAGTTAGTGAATAACATGTCTATCTTGAACCCAGGACTAGTACTTTTACTATTTTTTCAAAGACTTTTCATATCCCTTTTATAATAAAGGATTGAGGGTACCCATATGACAAAATTCCCATATTTACTATGTACAGTAGTATGAGAGATGAATAACTAAAGACCTAGAATTCTTTCCAAAAAGATGAACAACAAAATAATCAAAAATCAAAAAGATGGAAAAAAACAGTAACAGACAGTGAGAAGCAGGAAATTGTCTGATATAGTAAAGAAAATGACAAGAACTAGAGGGGAGTGTAGGAAAAGAGGTACACTAGAGGTACGTACTAGTCTAATTATTCTGGAGAACAATTTGAAACTAAACCCAGAGGAATATAAAATTGTATATATCCTTTGACCTAGCAATATCACTATGGGGTCAATATCCCCAAAAAATCAAAGGAAAAGGAAAAGGGCCTATAAGTACAAAAATATTTTTAGCAATTCTTTTTGTAGTGGCAAAGAATTGGAAATGACTGAACAAGCTTTGGATTATATTCCAAATAATATTCCATTGTGATGGAATATTATTGTGCTTTAATAAATGATGAACAAAATGGTTTCAGAAAAATATGATTTGCATAAATCAGATTTATATAAACTGATACAAAGTGAAGTGAGAAGAACCAGGAGAACATTGTATCTGGTAAGCAATATTGTTATAATAATCAACTGTGAAAGACTTGGCTATTTTGATTAATACAATATCCCATGACAATTCTGAAAAACTCATGATGAAAAATGCTCCAGAGAGAATTGTTGAAGTATGAGTGTAGAATGAAGCACAATTTCTACAACTTATTTTTCTTTTTTTCCAACATGCTTAATATGGAAATATGTTTTTCATGACCTAAGATGTATATTTGTATTGTATTGCTTACCTTCTCAATGTGTGGAGCAAGGACTAGAACTCAACATTTAAAAAAAAAAAGAAACAAAAAAAGTTTTATATAAAGCAAGTTGGCCTAGGAACCAGTTCTGTTACTTTGTGATCCTGTGCAAGTCATTTGATTTCACTGGGCCTCTACTTTCTCATCTTTAAAAAACTGTACTTGACAGTTCATGAGACTCTTTTGTATCATCTGACTTTGAATTTCTATGACTTCATGAAAAAGTATGCAATAGAAAAGCAACATGACCACTAAGCCTAGTCTACACAACGAAGGCAGAAGTATAGAGCAGTAATTGTGGACAGAGACTCAAATGAGAGTTTGGAACCTGGTATAAACAACAATTCTGGGACTTCTTCCCAGTTCCTTGGACTGACCAGTTGACTTACTCATGGTTGAAATTTGGCATGATTTCACATATGATTGTTTAGCTTCTATTTAAGGGTAAGGTGGCTAGGCATCTTAAGGAAATAACTTCCTTTTCTACAGTGGAAGCATTTAAACTATGAGAAATATTTGTTTGTTGATACTTGTTGACCTTTTGGTTTTATAATGGGATGAAGGAAATGTGGGGGTCCTCACAGTAACCTCTAAGTCAATGATAGAGTGTTTCCAGCAATGCATCATTCTTGACTTTAGCTATAACCTTGTCTTATGTTATCCATTCCTCTCTTTGCAAAGTGAGACCAATAGCATCTGAGCCAGTAATGAAAGAATTGTTGCTTATCTGCCTTAGTAGTCAGCATCTATAAGCAGCAGATTAAAATATTCTTCCTGAAATTTTGATTATCTCTCTGAAACTATCTATCTGAAACATTTGACATTTTCTCTCAAGTGACACCAAGAATTATAATGATTGACTGAATGAATAAATGAAAAGACATTTATTAAGAGCCTACTACACAGAAGGGCTACAAGTACAAATGTGAGAGGGTATCTGTCCTTAAGTAGGTATCATTTTAATTATGGGAAATAACAGAGAGAGAATATCAGTGGCCAGAGAAGGGAGGATTTGACTGAAGAGTCATAGGAATTATGAGGGAAACACTAAAGCAATTCATTTTCAAGACTTTTAAGAGTCAATAATAGTACTAGGAAATGGCTTGAACAGGTTATGATACATGAATGTGATGGAATATATTGCACAGTACTGTAAGAAGTAATGAAGGGTATCATTTCAGAGAAACCTGGGAGGACCTTTATGAATTGATGCATAGTGAAGTAACTAGAACCATAATAATATTATATATAATAAAATATCATTGTAAGGATAAGCAACATTTAAAGATTATTAGGAATTCTAATCAACACAATGACCAACCACAATTCCAAAGTACTTGGAATAAATAATCTATCTCGCCTTCAAATGGAGAGCTAATGGACTCAGAGCACATAATGAGACACATGCATATATGTGTGTATGAGTATATATATAGCTGTATGCAAAGACACATTGCCTCATATATTTATATAGAAATACGTGTGTCTCCTGTGTTAAGATATATGTCAATATATAAAGAATATGTGTTATACATAGGCAGATGTCGAAGGATTCTAGTGCAAGATATTTTTTCTTTTTTATAGTATGAAGCAGTATTCTGGAAAGTTTTTCTGACTTGTGAAGAGCTGAAGGAATTCATCTTTTTTCTTTTATCTGCTTCTTTTAAAAAAGCCAACATCCCTCTGCTTCATAGGTTTTCTACATTTAAAGTGCAGTAAAACATTGCTGTTAACAGATGTGATGTTTTAGTTCCTTACAAACAAGGGGAGGGAGGGAAAAGAGAAAATTTGCAAAACTAACATTGAAATTTTGAAACAGCAGCAGAGTGAATTATATTTTGGTTCATTGTTGCTCATAAGCATATATACATATTGTATACACCCCATATAGATGCTTATTGCCTATATAAGATATGTTTGTAACTCATGTATAAGCGCATGCCAATATCGAAGGCATTTATGTAATCTTATGTTTGTGTTTATACACAGGCACATGTATACATGCCTTACACGTGTCTGTATTTAGGGAAAGTCAAAGGCCTACCTTTGTGGAGTTTATAGTCTAGTAGCTTTGCAACATATGAAGAAAAAGAACTCTGCTACAAAAAAGGACATAATGAATGCAGAATAACTGTAAAACAAAATGTTCCAAGTCCTTATCGGTGTAGTACCTCCTACCTAGGAAAGCTACATGAACAGAATGGCGTTTGAATTGAACTTGAGAGTAAGAATTCAATAGAAAGTACAAGATGTATTTAGAGTCCAGAGAGTAGTCCAATTTCATGGAAAAGTAAAGTATATGAAAGAAGAATAATGTGAAATATGACTGGAAAGGAAAGGTGACACACCATATAGTGAAGGACTTTTGGAGTCTATGCTTTATGCTCCTTAGATTTTCAAGGAGAGGAATGGTGTTACCAAATGGTAGTGGTTAGTTTGGTAGTAGCATGAAATGAGTAATTGATTAATTAATTATAATAACATGTATAATGTATTATATATTTATAAATATTTTATTAATGGAATATTTAATTACCAATCATTAAATTATTAGTCTGAAAATAATATGAAATTATTATTTATTTTGCTACATATTTTAGTATATATTTATAAATATTTTGTTCATATAGTATTATAACTTTAATTATTAATTATACCAAATAATTAGTCTGATAGTAGTATGAAAGATGAATTAGAGGTTGGAGGTAAAAGGAAGAAGAAGGCAATGAGACCCTTCAATAGTCTACTATAATCTTCCTGGTAGGTTGTAATGAGACCCTGTTGTTATCTGTCAGTCATTTCAGTCATGTCTGACACTTTTGGGGTTTTCTTAGCAAAGATACCAGAACGGTTTACCATTACCTTCTTCAGCTCATTTTGAAGATGAGAAACTGAGGCAAATAAGGTTAATTGGCTTTTCCAAAGTCAAGCTAGTAAGTATCTTAGGCCAATTTTGAAGTCAGCAAGACTCACCTTTCTCACTTTAGGCCCAGCACTCTATCCACTGTACCACCTAGCTTCCACAAATGAGGCCTTATACTAGGGTACTAATAGGTGAAACAAAGTGTGATTTATGAATTTGCCTCTATATCTAATTCATATACACTTGCATCCCTTTTTCCTGTGAAGTAGAAACTATGAATACTTTTCTTGATTGATAATATCTTGGAGGAAGTGAAAAGAGAGAGAAAATGCACATTTGGGCCCTGTCAGGCATTATTCTCTGAGATAAATCAGCTAACAAATCTAGTAAACAGGAAGATCAAAAGAAGTGGTCTACAGGAGTATGAAGGAATATCTAGCAGAAAAACAGAAAGACTATTGAATAGATCAGTCGTCAAAATGGAAAATGTTTCATTCCGGTTGGCTTTTTCCCCCTAAGTATTTCCAAGAGAAACATCAATTGGCCTTTGCCTTTGGGTCTTCAAGACAGGAAAATCTATCTGTCAACATCAGCTAAAGGGGGAGGCAGATTACACCACGCAAGTCATATCAACACTATTTCTCCTCAGACTCAGATGGAGACAGTCTAGGACTCTGAACTCAAGAATCTTGGAAATATTACTGTTTCTCCAGTCCAGTGCCCTCAGCCCTCATCCTGGGAAGCCTCCTTTATAGAAATTTAGTCTGGCAACTGATCAACCACAACTACTGAAGTCTCAGAAAAGAAAGTTTTTGCCCCCCAAATCCCTGGCATTTCAAATTGTGCCATGCAAGAAAATGATATCATTTTATCACTGTAAGTGACAACAAGGAAGAGCAATTCCTATCTGCTTTGCTATCACACACTAAGGACCATGGGACTTTTTCATCTGTCTTTCAGCTAAGACCTTTCATATGTATTATTATTTTTTTTGTTTGTTTTTAAACCCTTGTACTTCGGTGTATTGTCTCATAGGTGGAAGAGTGGTAAGGGTAGGCAATGGGGGTCAAGTGACTTGCCCAGGGTCACACAGCTGGGAAGTGGCTGAGGCCGGGTTTGAACCTAGGACCTCCCGTCTCTAGGCCCGACTCTCACTCCACTGAGCTACCCGGCTGCCCCTCATATGTATTATTTTCCCCATTAGAATATGAGCTCGTTGAGAGTAGAGATGATTACTTTTCTATTTTTATTTCCCTTTCTTAGCACAATTCTCTGCATATAGCAAGTATTCAATGTTTTCTTTACTCCAACTATTTAACTATGCCATGTTTTACCACCATTAAGTAAATCCTAATAAGATTCCATGGGAATATTCCTGTCCATCCCATTTAATGTCCTCTATGATAAAACTCCAGGAAGAATGGAAGATGTTATTTTGATGAACATCTGGACAGAATGGGGAAAATAAGTTTTTAAGTGTGAATTTAGTCTCCAAAACACCTGTTCCCATTCAAAAATGGGGTTCTACACAGAGCTACCAAAGAAATTCAGATTTATCCTGGTTTCCTCCAGAGTATACTGATAGAAAACATTAACTTAGACTTACATGGAAACTTCCCCACAAACTAGTCTTTGTCTATCTTTCCAGTCTTCTCACACTTCTTTTCTATCCATGTGTTCTACAATCCTTTGGCACTAGTCTTTTTGTTTCTTCCTTTAAAAAGACATTCCCTTTATAGTCAATATATTTTCACTGACTATCTCCCCATTCCCAAGGGCTCTCATCTCTTTCTCCTGAATTCCCCAGGTTCCCAAAAGATTTAGTTCTAATCCTGCCTTATAGAAGATTCTTTCCTGATTTCCTCCATTGCTGGTGCCACCCCTCTGAGATTACCTCCCATTTATTCTGTCTAGTTCTAGTATAATTTTCTGGGGGAAAAAATTAAGAAGACATTCCTCCAGAATTCTGGAGTTCTCAAAAGATTGAAAAGATGATTAACTTTTTTTTCTCAAGTTCAAGTACTTTTATTGTTCTCTTTGTAAAAGGCATAGTCAATAAGAAATGACTTCTAAACATTTAATGCTTGTTGACTGACCTGGTCTCCACCTCCTAAGACTCACCCAGTCTAGAATATACAGTCAATTGAGACTCACCCAGTCTAGAATATACAGTCAATACAGTACAACTTCTAAAGAAGTTGTACCTGGTGGGGGGAGGGAGGTGAGAGAAGAAGAAGGAAAGTGCTGGTAAATGTTTAACAAAAAGATCTCTGACACAATTAACATTTTCTCCCTCACTTTCCTATCTTTACATCTTTATGTTTATTTACTTGCTGGATTTTTTCTTGGTCACTCCATTTTCCCCCACCCCACCCCTCGTGGTATGATGTTCCTCCACCAAGAGTTTAAACATTTTTAACATAAATCTTTTTTAACCACTGTAGATGTAGGCCTGATTAAGGGAATATTATGACAATGTTGATGATAAATAATAGCTAACATTTATGTAGTGACTTAAGGCTTATGAAACACTTTTAAGTATTATATCATTTAATCCTCACAACAACCCTGTGAAGTAGTTGCTATTATTAACCCCATTTTACTGATCCATAAATTGAGATGGGTAGAAGTGACTTGTCCAGAAACATACAGCTATTAGATTTCTGAGACCAAATTCAAACTCAGGTCTTCCTTACTCCAAGTCTAGTACTCTATTTACTGCACAATATGTCTCTACCAATTAGAAGTGACCAACTATGTCTTTAACTAGAGAGAGCAGTAAAGGCTAGTGACCACTTGAAGATGGAAAAAAATTCATCTTTTCAACCCTTCGTAGTTCTAAGAGTAAAGATTCTACAGAAAAGTCTTTGTTCTCCAAGTATATTATAGAGGGTCCTGATGTCATTGAGAATTCCAATTATCAATGACAAAATGAATTATAATTCCCTGGAAGAAAGTGCCATGAATCATGGAAAAGTGGGAATGGATCGGAGTGGGAGGTTCATCTATTATCAGCTCTGATTATATCAAAAGCTTATATTCCTTTGAGGCAAATATTCTATAATGTAGGCAGTTCTCTTATTGCATGCCTTTCTTTTTGCTTCATTTCTTGTGTTTCAAGCAAAAGTTGGATTTGAAATTTGGATCTTCTTTCCCTGACTGGGGAGTTTTAAAATCCCACCCACAAGTTGTTTGATCAGCATATCAAGAAAGTGACTCCTTTTGCAAGGAAGACATCAAACTAAAAACACATTCCTCATAAAATTTCTATAGGACACCAGAGTACACCCCAGCATTTTTTAAAAGTTTAGCATTATTAATTGTTGCTATTATTATTATTGAAATAGACCCAAAAGATTGCAATATGATTACTACCAGGAGAACTAAGATTTGAGAAAATTATTGGCTGCCTAAAGCATAAAATGTTATCCCTTGGCCAATTCCTTGTTATAAACCCAGTTATGCAATATTATACAAGTTCCTCCATATGGGACATGGACCCACTCTATCTTTTTGGATAGGATTACAGCATCTTTTAAGCGATTTTTAGTATGTCTGCTACTTTATCTTCATCATGAAGAAAACAGACTTGTATATTGGGCTTTGAAGCAAGTCTATGGCCTCCTTAGGGCACAAAGAAATTACAAATGGACCTTTGAAACTTGTCATCTTAATTTAGATAACAGTTATTTATATTTTAATTGATTTTTCAGATTAGGTCAATGTCCATTCATCTTTCTTTTATCAATTTATTTATGTTAGCAATCTGATAAAAGAATAATCCTACTTTTTTTGCTAATTAACTTTTGGAAAGGCTTAAGATTTTCACTTAAGCCATTCTCAGTCTGATTTCATTTTCTTTACTTTTTCTCACACTCTCTCAATGTCACTGTGTTGGAACAGAAACTCCATCCTTATCAAAAGCACCTATTCAATGGCAGAGTATTCCATGCCCAGAGAGATGAGACAAGACTGTGACAGTCAATTGTTCCCATTTGTTGGAAATCATCTTGAGGTTGTTCTTGTGATGGGACTCCTGGTTTTCCACATGCTGTAGCCATGGAGATGAGCTAATGTCAGTTGGATAGATTAAGTTTGTATGTGTTTGTGTGTGTGTATTTTTAATCTTAACTGAATTAGCTATTATTTTAGAGAAACAGACTGTGTATCAAAAACTTCTGGCCATATTCACACAATGCCAGAACTCTGCTTCTATACTGATAATGGGAATGTTTGTCGTTTAGACCCAACTGTTAGACCACTGACTGAATCTTTACAATCCAGCTATCAGGTGAATCCTGTATGAATAATTTGTGAACAAATATGGAAGCAGGGCCACGAGGTCTCACAGTGGATTTAGAATGCCAAGACTGGAGGCAAGAGAATCTGGGTTCAGATCTGGCCTCAGAAACATCCAAGTTTTATGACACTGAGCAAATGACTTATCCTTGTTTGTCTAGCCATTGTCACTTTTGTCTTAAAATTGATACTAAGACAGAGGGTAAGAGTTTTAAAAAAGAAAAAAAAGAAAAGTTATAGAGGCATTGAAACCTGTGCTACTGATGGAATTGACCACACCAATAAGATCATGGATTCTTCTGAGTGTCAAAATAAACAGAAATATTTCCATAATAGAAAATTAAGAAGCAGTGGAGGTATCATCCAGAAGCTTTCATATCTGGGTTTCTTTTTCTTTAACTTCTTTTAAATGTTATAATACAAAAAATGATCGCCCCCCCCCAAAAAAAATAAAGGAAATATTTATACTTTCTTCTTAATTCTAATTTTTATTGTATAATCAGGATTTGCTCCTATTTATGAAAATAAAATAAGTTGCCCATTTATAGAGATATGTTGATTTCCAGGCCAGTAAATTCAGGAGCAGTAAAGTTAGAGGATATCTAGGTGACATAGTGGATAGAGTACTGTGCCTGAAGTCAGAAAGAATCTTCTTGAGTTCAGATCTTACCTCAGACATTATCTAGCTACATGTGATCCTGGGCAAACCAATAAACTCTATTTGCTTCAGTTTCCTCATCTGTAAAATGAACTGAAGAAGGAAATGTCAAACTAGTTCATTATCTTTGTCAAAAAAGCCCCAGATGGGGTCAGAAAGAATAGATGACTAAAAAATGACTGGAAAACAGCAGCAAGGTCTGAATTGTAGGTTACCTTTCTGAATGCACTAACTGGTTACATAACGTGGATTTTCAACATGTTTTCAAACATTTTAAAATACACAAGTATCCAGCTTGCAAAATTTGAAATGATTCCTCACTTTCTACGTTTCTAACATTTCTCACGAATAAATACTAACCTGTATGCTTCTATTTTATCTCTTTAACATCTTTATGATAATGATGCGAACATGAAGCAGGGGCGATTAATAAAAATATGAGGGGAAAGTAGGCAGGCTTTTGCTGCAGATGATCTATAATAGATCATACAACACAGCACCAAAATTGAATGAGAGACATAGAGAACACAAGATGCCTCTGTATTTATTGACTGTTTATTATAGAAACATATTTAATTTGGTAAGGAAGATGCAGTATTAAAGGCTCTTTTCTAACATCATGGTTCCAATTTATGTGGTCAAATCATACAAGATTCTTTAGTCACTACAACAACTTTGTTTTATGATCCTCTTGCTGTCAAAATCAAATAATGTGTTTAGCAATATCCTTTGAAAGGTGGCAAACACTCTCACAACACATGCCCTATATAAATACAAAATGGAAATCATTATACACAGTGTGGTTCTCTAAATGCCTTTAGTTGTGAATGATTTATATTACTTCCCCATGATACAAGACTTCCTAATAATTGCAGATACTTAAAAGAGAATATCTGATAGAATGTAAATTCTTTGAGAATTTTACTGACCCTTAATTTACTGACCTGGAAATAAACATATCTCTATAACCTGTGTAATGAAATAAAATACAATATTGATATGTGGAGAGGAATAAATGGGGATATATATATATATATATATATATATATATATATATATGAATAGCTGAGTTAAGGGATGAGTGAGGAATATAGGAAGGGCTGCTCAAACAGGCTAGTCACTGAGGCTAGGTCACTGAGACAGAGGATAGGTACTGGAAGGAAATAGGCTGAGTCCTTCAGGCAGGGGCTATCTCTGTGATACAAGAAGAATTGAGTCAGCCAGAAATAGGATGGCTTTGGCTCAAAGGTTTTGTTGTTAATTTCTCAGGTCCCTTGAGAGAGGAGATAAGAGGCTCCTCCCTGTCAGTGAAACTGAAATCTACAGGAAGTCTTGGCTAGCTATTTCCTGCCCAAAATGGATGCCTAAGTTTGCCCTCAAGAAATAAAAGTAAAGTTATTCCTTCCCTCCGCAGCCTTTGCCCTAATATCAAGTGTATTGATTTACCAGAGGCTTTTGTGTAGATATCAAAGGGGATTTGTTGATGTCAGGGATAAGCAGAGGGAAAAAGGGTTTGAGGGCTTTGTAACTACTTCTAGGGAGAAAGCTGGTGTTGGGGGAAGGGACACAGGAGAGGGTCAGACTGAGAGAGGCCTGCTCTCTCAGTCAGAGAAGGTTTCACTGCCCTGAGGTAAAAGTATTTTATCAGATCACCAGATAAGGGGATGGCTTGATTTGGTTTGTCCTTCCTGCCTTCAGAAGCTAAAACCATCATGTTTAACCACCAAACCACCTTCCCTCCCAGGGCCCAATGGGGAAAACCAAGGAAAAATAGCAGGATATAATGGAGAGGTCAGGGAGAGGTCTAGAAGGAACAGACCAGATCCCCAAATGTCCCAAAGCAAAAGATCTTTCAGTTGGAACTTCAGGGCTATTTATAGCCTAGCTCTAACTGTTTTCCAGTGAGCCCAGCCCCCAAGCTGATTCAATATTCTAAACCTTTCTAACTGACAGGCTGTTACAGTTGGTTTGCAAAGCAAGGGCTTTTGCTGCCAGGCTGCATTACACCTGGCAATTTATTTTATTTTTCACAAATAGGATCAGACCCTCATTATACAACAAATATTAGCATTAAGAAAAAATGGGCATATTTTCTTTACTTTGGAGAGGGGCAATACTTTTTTGCATTAAAAATTAATATTAATACTTTGCACAAATCAAGAACAGTCCATTAATTGGAAATAGAGCATAATATAATTATTACATTAGATAAAGATTTTTCCATTTCTTCAAGGGAATAACTTTTTATAACTTCTTTGATAAACTGTTCAAGTGCAGTGAAATAACCCTGGAATTGCCATGTGTCGATATGAGTCCTATGAGGAAAACTGCTAAACTCTTTTTTTTAATTAATTTTTTATTTTTAGAAAACTTTTCTATGGTTACATAATTCATGTTTTTACTTTACCCTTCACCCCTAACCGCCCCCCCCCATACCTAACACTCATTTCGACTAGTTTTAACATGTGTGGTCAGTCAAGACTTATTTACATATTATTGATAGTTACATTGGTGTGGTCCTTTCAGGTCTACATCCCCAATCATGTCCTCATCAACCCATGTGTTCAAGCAGTTGTTTTTCTTCTGTGTTTCCTCCTCTGTAGTTCTTCCTCTGAATGTGGGTAGCTTTCTTTTCCATAAATCCCTAAGAATTATCCTGGGTCATTGCATCGCTGCTAGTACAGAAGTCCATTACATTCTATTTTACCACAGTGTTTTGGTTTCTGTGTAAAATGTTCTTCTGGCTCTTCTCCTTTCACTCTGCATCAATTCCTGGAGATCTTTCCAGTTCACATGGAATTCCTCCAGTTTATTATTCCTTTGAGCACAATAGTATTCCATCACCAACATATAGCACAATTTGTTCAGCCATTCCCTAATTGAAGGGCATACCCTCGCTTTCCAGCTTTTTGCCACCACAAAGACTGTGGCTATAAATATTTCTGTACAAGTCTGTTTATCTAGGAACTCTTTGGGGTACAAACCCAGCAATAGTATGGCTGGATCAAAGGGCAGGCTATATTTTATCACTCTTTGGGCATAATTCCAAATTGCCATCTAGAATAGTTGGATCAGTTCACAACTCCACCAGCAGTGCATTAATGTCCCAATTTTGCCACATCCCCTCCAACATTCATTACTCTCCCCTTCTATCATTTTAGTCAATCTGCTAGGTGTGAGGTGGTACCTCAGAGTTGTTTTGATTTGCATTTCTCTAATTATTAGATATTTAGAACACTTTCATGTGTGCTTATTGATACTTTTGGTTTCTTTATCTGAAAATTGCCTATTCATGTCCCTTGCCCATTTATTAATTGGGGAATGGCTTGATTTTTTATACAATTGATTTAACTCCTTGTATATTTGAGTAATTAGACCTCCTTCAAAAATTTTTGTTATAAATATTTTTCCCAATTTTGTTGTTTTCCTGCTGATTTTGGTTGCACTGTTTTTGTTTGTACAACAACTTTTTAATTTAATATAATCAAAATTATTTATTTTACATTGTGTAATTTTCTCTAACTCTTGCTTGGTTTTAAAATCTTTCCTTTCCCAGAGATCTGACAAATATACTATTCTGTGTTCACTTAATTTACTTACAGTTTCCTTCTTTATATTCAAGTCTTTCACCTATTCTGAATTTATCTTGGTGTAGGGTGTGAGATGTTGATCTAAACCTAATCTCTCCCATATTGTTTTCCAAATTTCCAAGCATTTTTTGTCAAATAGTGGATTTTTGTCCCCAAAGTTGGGCTCTTTGGGTTTATCATACACTATTTTGCTGACTTCAATTACCCCAAGTCTATTCCACTCATCGCCCCTTCTATGTCTTTTTTTAAACATTTATTAATATTTATTTTTTAGAAAAGTTAACATGGTTACATAATTCATGCTCTTACTTTCCCCTTCACATCCTGACTCCCACCCCACCCCCATGGCTGATGCATATTTCTACTGGTTTTAACATGTGTCATTGATCAAGACCTATTTCCAAATTGTTGATAGTTGCATTGGTGTGGTAATTTCGAGTCTACATCCCCAATCATATCTGCCTCAACCCATGTGTTCAAGCAGTTGTTTTTCTTCTGTTTCCAGTCCTGTAGTTCTTCCTCTGAATGTGGGTAGATTTCTTTTCCATAAGTCCCTCAGAATTGTCCTGGGTCATTGTATTGCTGCTAGTACAGAAGTCCATTACATTCTATTTTACCACAGTGTATTGGTCTCTGTGTACAATGTTCTTCTGGTTCTGCTCCTTTCACTCTGCATCAATTCCTGGAGGTCTTTCCAGTTCACATGGGATTCCTCCAGTTTATTATTCCTTTCAGTGCAATACTATTCCATCACCAACATATACCACAATTTGTTCAGCATTCCCCATTTGAAGGGCATACCCTTGCTTTCAAGTTTTTGCCACCACAAAAAGCACAGCTACAAATATTTTCATACAAGTCTGTTTATCTATGATCTCATTGGGGTACAAACCCAACAATGGTATGGCTGGATTTAAGGTCAGGCATTCTTTTATAGCCCTTTGAGCATAGTTCCAAATTGCCATCCAGAATGGTTGGATCAGTTCATAACTCCACCAGCAGTGCTTGAATGTTCAAATTTTGCCACATTCCCTCCAGCATTCATTACTCTCCCCTTCTTTCATTTTAGCCAATCTGCTAGGTGTGAGGTGATACCTCAGAGTTGTTTTGATTTGCATTTCTCTAATTATTAGATATTTACTTTCTCATGTGCTTATTGATACTTTTGGTTTCTTTATCTGAAAATTGACTATTCATGTCTCTTGCCCATTTATCAATTGGGGAATGGCTTGATTTTTTATACAATTGGTGAGTAATTAGACCCCTGTCAGAGTTTTTTTTTTAAAGATTTTTTCCCAATTTGTTGTTCTCCCTTCTATCTCTAAGCCAGTACCATATTGTTTTGATGACTGCTGCTTTATAGTATAACTTAATATCTGTTACTGCTAAGCCACCTTTCTTCACATTTTTTTTTCATTATTTCCCTTGATATACCTGATCTTTTGTTCTTCCAAATAAACTTTGTTATAGTTTTTTTTTCCAGTAAAAAAGTTTTTTTGGGGGGCAGCTGGGTAGCTCAGTGGAGTGAGAGTCAGGCCTAGAGACAGGAGGTCCTAGGTTCAAACCCGGCCTCAGCCACTTCCCGGCTGTGTGACCCTGGGCAAGTCACTTGACCCCCATTGCCCACCCTTACCAATCTTCTACCTATGAGACAATGCGCCAAAGTACAGGGGTTAAAAAAAAAAAAAAAAGGGAAACAACAAACTGGGAGAAATTTAAAAAAAAAAAGTTTTTTGGTAGTTTGATAGGCATGGCACTAGATAAGTAAATTGATTTGGGTAGGATGGTCATTTTTATTATGTTAGCTTGTCCTACCCATGAGCAATCAATGTTTTTCCAATTGTTTAGATCTAGTTTTAATTGTTTGGAAAGTGTTTTGTAGTTATGTTTGTATTAATCCTGTTTTGTTTTGGTAGATAGATTCCTAAGTATTTCATATTGTCTAGGGTGATTTTAAATAGTATTTCTCTTCTCTACCTCTTGCTGCTGTGATGTGTTGGAAATATATAGAAATGCTGATGATTTATGTGCATTTATTTTGTACCCTGCAACTTTGCTAAAGTTGTTGATTATTTTACTATCTTTTTAGTTGATTTTGTATGATTTTTTAAGTAGACCATAATATCATCTGCAAAGAGTGATAGCTTAGTCTCCTCCTTGCCTATTTTAATACCTTCAATTTCTTTTTCTTCTCTAATTGCTACTACAAGGGTTTCTAGTACAATGTTAAATAATAGAGGTGATAATGGGCATCCTTGTTTCACACCTGATCTTATTGGAAAGGCTTCTAATTTAACCCCATTGCATACGATGCTTGTTGATGATTTAAGATATATACTGTTCATTATTTTTAGGAAAGGACCTTCTATCAACTGTGCATTCCCAGACATTTTGACTCTGTCTTCTAGTTCTGTCCTTTCTTCTTTCACTATTTCCTTCTATACCAGTATTTTGTTTTTTTTGTTTGTTTGTTTTTTTTAATTTTAAACCCTTAACTTCTGTGTATTGACTTATAGGTGGAAGATTGGTAAGGGTAGGCAATGGGGGTCAAGTGACTTGCCCAGGGTCACACAGCTGGGAAGTGTCTGAGGCCAGATTTGAACCTCGGACCTCCTGTCTCTAGGCCTGGCTCTCAATCCACTGAGCTACCCAGCTGCCCCCCAGTATTTTGTTTTTAATCAGTTCCTATAATCCCCTCCCTTGTTGTACTTCCCTTTCTCCCCCTCCCTTCTTATTCCTCTCTTATTGTTCTTTAAAGCCACACCATGCTCTCCTCCAAGCTCTCTCCCTCCCTAGTATTGCTTCCCTCCCCACCAGTCCATTTGTTACCCTTCTATTTCTCTATAGGGTATGAATCAATTCTCTGCCCCAATGGATCTGATTGATCTTCTCTCTTTAAGTTGATTGCAATGCACTTAAGTATTGAATATTTCCTCTCTCTAACCTCTTTACTCTTACAGTGTGTTACAGTGTATAAACTCTTACTTGGAAGTTCATACCAAGAATGTAAATTCTTTGAGAGTAGACTCTTTCAGTATGGCTAGACCAGAAAATGAGTAGAGGAGTAATATGTAAAAAGATCGGGAAGGTAGAAAGGGGTCTGGTTGAGAAATTATTTCATTACTAAAATAGGAGAGTCTATTCTTAATCCTAGAGGTGATAAGTAGTGACTAGAGTTAATTGGGGAGGGGAGGAGGTGTTATGATCAGACTTACAATTTACAGAAATCATTTTTGCATCTCTATGGAGGATGGAAGTGACTAGAGATAGGAGGAAAAAGTAGGAGGCTATTTCACCAATCCAGGGAAGATATAAGGACATGATCTAGGCTGAGGTTGTATGAGTAGAGAGAAAGGGCAAAATGTAAGAGACGTCATGGAGATAGAAATAATAAGATTTAGCAACTGATTGGTTATATGGGGTGAGTGAGAGTGAAGAGTCTTGAATGACACTGAGATTGAAAACCTGAGAGCCTAGGAGGGTGAAATAAAATTTAAATGTGTGATTTCTGTTAACTCTTCTTCTGCAACAGGGGCTAAGCAAAGCAAATTCAATCCCTCTTTTATGTGATAGCTTTTCAAATATTTGAAGACGGTTACTCATGACTTCTAAGATCTCTTGTTCCTTCGACTAATCTGGATAGGGCATGGTTTTTAGGTTGTCTATAAAAATTAACCATTGAGGTTCTAAATGTAAAATCCTTGTCCAATGTTTAGTAAAGTTACAGGCACATAGTACCTGCTTCATAAATGCCCATTGATTTAACTTGACCAGTTGACATACTACTAGAAAAAATAAATCGTACAAATCTTGACATTTTCACAATAGATGAGGTGACAAATAAAAATAAATTTATAGCTAAAGAAAATAACTGAATTTTTATCATGCTTTATGGTTTGCTAAATGCTCTAAATACATAACCTCATTTAATTCTCATAATGATAATCTGAGGTAGATACTCTAAGGATTATTATCCCCATTTCACAGATAAGTAAACTGAGGCTAAGAGGTCAAAAGACTTTCCAAGAATCACACAAATTAGTAAGCACCTAATGTGAGATTCAAACCCAAGTCCTCCTGAGTTCTAGCACTCTAATTGCTAGTCTATAATGTATCCCATATTCTTCGTAAAGTGACCAAAAAAAGACATTTGGTTATATTGTGCATCCAGACAAGAGACACCTTCATTTAATGATAAATTTGATCAACCAACTTTACAGTTGCTCCTGAAAAATACTTGCAAAAAATATCTCTCTGAACACCATTGTAGCTAATATGATAATATTAGTTGGAGAAAGTAAAGAGATGAAGAAATTCTATAAATTCCTTAATAAGATCTTCCAAATGAAATCATTATCTTCTTTTGTCCTTAGTGGCTTCACCATAAGGAAGAGAAAGGGAAGAAGAGAATAAGCAGTATATATCACCTACTAAGTGCTAAGTGTTTAACAAATAGCATCCTCTCAACAATCCTATGACATAGGTACTGTGATTATCCCCATTTGAGAATTGTATAAACTGAGGCAAATGGAGGCTGAGTGATTTTCCCAGGGTTATATAGCTAGTCAGTGGTTGAGGCCAAACTTGAACTCAAATCTTTCTGACTCCAGCCCTAACATTTCATCCACTGTTTCACCTAGCTGCCCTAAATAGCTAGCATTTTAAGCAGGGTGTGCTAGAAATATCTCACTTAATCCTCACAAGAACACTGGAAGGCATTTGGTATTTTATCCCCATTTTATAAATGAAGAAACTAAGACTAACAGGGGTTAAATGAGAGAGGAGAGGAGGAAGGAAGGAAGGAAGAAAGGAAGGAAGGAAGGAAGCAAGGAAGGAAGAAAGGAAGGAAGGAAGGAAGCAAGGAAGGAAGGAAGCAAGGAAGGAAGGAAGCAAGGAAGGAAGGAAGCAAGGAAGGAAGAAGAAAATTGTATTATATTGTAACATAGGAGACAACTAATTATCAATTTAGAAATGATTTCTAAATCCACTGTCCACATAGACAGATCATCAGGTTAGACCAGTGGTAGAAGTTAATATGAAACTGAGAAAAATAATAGCATGAAATTAAAATATTAATCCAAATTTTATAAACAAACCTTTGATGTTAAAAAATGAGAAATTGTTAAAATAATACACATTAATTAACATGTACCTAAAGAAATTTAGCTGACCTAAATAAGTCAGAACAAAGAAGATAGCAAAACACAAACAAACCTTAAAAAACAGTTGACCAAGAAACAAGCTATATCTTTTCCAAAGAAAAATATGTCAGGCAAGGGCAATGCCAATTTAAAACACTAACTGGTAAGATCTTAGTCAAGAAGACGGTAAGAGATTATGAGTCTCTCTCTCTCTCTCTCTCTCTCTCTCTCTCTCTCTCTCTCTCTCTCTCTCTTTCTCTCTCTCTCTCTTTCTCTCTCTCTCTATCTCTACCTCTATCTCTATCTCTCTCTCTCTCTCCCTGAAACACCAAGCAACAACACAGAGAAAACAGATTTATATAAAGTTTGGGATGATATCCAATAAAACCAGATCAATTTAAGGACATTTAAGGATGAAACTGAAAGAAAAAATGGAAAATGTCTATGAAGAGCTCCACAATAAATTCTTCTCTTCATCAGTTATAGTGTGAGCCACCACATTTGAACTCTAACCTCAATCCCTAGGGTGCCACATAAGAAAGTAGAAGTTGTTCTAAAGAAAACAGAGATAAGATGAAAATCCAGACAAGACCAAACATACACAAAGAAGTTCCAAGCTTGTGGCAACAGAGTTTTGAGGGCACTGAGATTCCAAGACACACACGCACAAAAAAACCCCAGAATATTTAAAAACCAGGGAAAATCATGAACCTTATTTCATCCTCCCCCAAAACAACCAAAATTATTAATAACTATATGCCCACATTCCTATTTTCTCCATCTCTACCAAATCTTCATTAAAATTATCTATATCAGTCAAGGTTATCCCTGATGATAGTGTATAGAAAGGAAAAAGGTGACATTTCACAAGCAAAATTCTATAATAGACCATATCTTTACTTAATCTTAAAAGTAGAGAATACAAGATCTAATTATATGTATTTGCTATGAAGAAGCATTTAATTGAGCAGAACATAACACCTTATAGACTGTCTTCTGATAAAATATTTCCCATGCCTCTGTTAGAATGATAAGGAATTTCTTGAAAGATCTAAAATGGAGAAAACTTTTTCCTACTGTTCTTTGACTATTAATATAAGGAAAGAAAGTGGAATAGAAGGAATTACATATTTATATAGTGCCTACAATTTGCCAGGCTTTGTTTTAAATTCTTTGCAAATATATTCTCATTTGATTTCCACAATATTGTGAAGTGGATGTTATTATTATTCCTCATTTTACAACTAAAGAATCTGAGGCAAATGGAGTTTAAGTCACTTGCCCAGGATTTCATAGCTAATAAGTGCCTGAAGTCCTCCTGACTCTAGGCCTAGCACACTCTCTATTGCATGATTATAGCTGGCACACTCACCAAAGTCTTCATCACAGTCATGGATATTTTTGGTAGACTCCAAATGAAAGAATTATTTTCTCCAGGAGATGAGATTTTCTGGATATTCCTTATTCAGGATGGTATTATGCAGAATGAATTGGGATTCATTTTATTATGGATTACTGTAGGTGATTTATAGTTGATAAATTTTGCCCTAACCATCTATTCAGCAATATCCAAGTTGATGAAAGATGCCTATTGTTCAAATTATGATATGTAGTTAGATGGACAACCAAGGAACTAATCCATCATTATTTATATGGTGGACCAGCATCACAGATTGATAATAAAATAGACCCAGAGTTGAATAGGACAATGGGGTGGATAACCTTTGGGAAATGGTAAACTCCTTGCAACTGCTCTGAGAATCTCCTTGAAACAAAGACAAATCATTGCAAATATTAATTTCTTCTAGAGATTCTTTAGAGCTAAAATTGTATGATTACGTAGTCATTGAAGAATTAAAAGCATCACATGAAAGACTATAGAGGTTCTTAGTAGGAGTGAGTAGGTTGAAAATGAAGCACATTATCCAACTCATGACAGAAAGAAGAAAAAATTCAAATACTGAATGAGACTTAAACCGCTGGATGTAGCCAAAGTGAGAATTTGATTTTCTAAATTGTGTTTCTTTATTTTAAGGGTTTTCTCATCTGAAATATTTTTATTATTCAGCTAATTAGGAGGAGGCAGTGGGTGAAAAAGATAATAAATGATTGCTAGAAATGATTCATCATTTTAAAAAGCTTAATCAGAGGCTTCTTCCTCAGTCTGGCAGCTCAGAACATTTCAAAACAGTTAGCTGAAATACACCTTCCTGTCCATCTGTTTTTACCTCCAAGAAAATATACTACAATCTTGCATCATCTCAGGGACCATGCCATGGGACGATGTTATTGATGTGCCTCTGCTATAATAAAGGCCTCCCTATTACTACAACTTTTTGGCTTAGATTCTAGCCTAGTATTACACCAAAATTCACACTCCAGCGGCCTGTTTTATGGTGAGATTCTAGATCACACTAGTGTCTGAAAGTAACAGCTTACTCCTTCCCAAAACATTTGCCATCATGTCAACGTGACCTTAAAGGGGTAAAGCATTTGTTTGTATGACTCCTTGGAGGCAGGGCCTTCTGTATGTCTAGAACATTGTGAGTCCTTAGGAAATATTAAACAGAAATGCTATGTCCGGTACTTTTAGTCCAACAGATTAAAAATTACCAGCAGAAATCAACTATGGCTTTGGTTTTCATTTCCTGTACTGAACTCTTTTCAGTATTGTTAACCAGATGTTGTATTTTAAGTCAGAGGTGATATATTTGGAGCGTGTGCCTAATAATCATGGGAGGGAAAAGGACAAATTCTGATAGAAGAAGAATGGGATTTTGGATCAGAAGAAAGATAGAAAATAGGAGAGGATAAAAAAGAGCCACTAAAGTTACCAGACAAAAGTAAGGGAGAGACATGAGCCTAAGTACTTTTTAAAAAACCCTCACCTTCCATCTTAGAATCAATACTGGGTATTGGTTTCAAGGCAGAACATTAAGGGTTAGACATTGGGGGTTAAGTGACTTGCCCAAGTTCACATAGTTGGGAAGTGTCTGAGGCCAGATTTGAACATAGGACCTTCTGTCTCTAGGCCCAGCTCTCAATCCACTGAGCTACCCAGCTGTCCCCAGGGCCCAAGTATTAGAGGTAAGAATGATAATATGTTTTCTACTAATCATTAAGGAAAACATTACAGGAAAAGTGACTCCAAATTCAAAGAACCTGGGTTCAAATACCATCTTACTATAAACTACCTGTATTACATTAAGCAAGTCCCTAACCTTCCTTAGACCTCAGTTTCCTTATCTATAAAATATGGGGCATAATCTCTGAAGTCACTTACAGTTTTAAATCTATGATCCTCTGATTCATTCAATCAAGAATTTGGATATGTACTATGGAATCACTTAAATACACACATATGTCTTGAAGTATACAAGGCCATTTTTTAACCTTGAGGATTACAGTATAGTTGGAAAACCAAATTTACTTTCATGATATTACCATAGAACTAGGAGGGGAAAAAAAGCAGTTTAAGCAAATGCTTGATAATTCATACTCTGTGCAGGGATCATAAAAGAGAGATTTGTATAGCTACAGGCCAGTCACTTAACTCTGATCCCATTGTTCGTCCTTTGTTTTCAGAGAGAACCATTCATAACACAGAATGATGCTTGACTTGCCAGAGAATTGGAATTAATGTAGGCACCATTATACAGTTGTCAGCCTCACTCTCTTTCAGAGTCATCAAAATCTGATGTCAAGATAAAAGTCAGTACAACTGAAGATGGCTTAGGATGCAGGGGATAATTGTGGCATCTTTGATGTCTGACCAAGTTCTAAGTGCTCCACAGTGCCACATAAACTGCCTTTATGACAGTAGAACAATAAACTGTTTTCATCCTCCCATTCCATCTCCCCATGCTTGTGGAAGATACCTCCCTAACTTGTTAGAGGGTTCGAAGCCTGTCAGTTATTCTCAACCAAGTTTTGTCCGTCTGCTGAGAAGATGAATGTGACTACTACACATGCTGCAACTTCTTGTAGTCAAAGGTGAGATCGGAGTGGAGTGAGAGATGGACACCATATTTGAATGAATATCCCTGAAAAGGGCTCAATAAACCCTCACTACAGAGGTGCTAGTCATCTCTGAACATTGCAGAGCCTACCAAAATAGTGCTTCAAGACTGAGATTTCAAAATTTTTAATTTGATCCTTGAATAAACTGAAGTTCAGAGCACCAAGGTGATTTAAACAGAGCTCAAAATTGACCCTTTATCTCCTTAGTCCAGATTATTTTACTCTTTTCAAAATATCATGCTGCTCAGGGAGTTCCTGTAAGGTAAATATTTTGAAAGAAAAAAAAGCCTGAGAAAATGAGCAAACAGCACCTAATGAGAGAAAATCAAAGAGAAAGGCACAGACTCAGAAGGAGACAGTGAGATTAAAGCAGTCACAGTTAAAACTACAAAGAAAATTGTCTCAGGTTCTGGAAGAACTCAAAAAGGAATTCAAAAGCAAAGAGGCAGAAAAAGGGGAAGAGAAATGAAAATAATTGGAAAAGAAAATAGCAGGTTAGATAGAATAGTTGGCCAAATGGAAAAAGATGCAAAAAAAAATCCAATGCAGAAAAGAGATTCCTAAAAAAGTCCAAAAGCTCATAGAAGAAAATAATTTCCTAAAAACAACTGATGTGGAAAATAGATCTAGGAAAGATAATTTAAGAATTATTGGACTGCTGAAAGTCATGATTAAAAAAAAAGATAGCTATCACATTATAAGAAATTATCAAGGACAACTGCCCTGATATACTTGAGCAAATAGAAATAGAAATAATCCATCAATCACTTCCTGAAATAACCCACCAAATGACAACTCTCAGGAATATTATAACAAAATTCAAGAATACCCAGGCCAAGAAGAAAATATTGTAAACATCTAGAAAGAAACAATTCAAATATCATGGAGCCATACTTAGAATTTCATGGGAGTTAGAGGCTTCAACATTAAAGGATAAGAATACTTAGAATGTGATATTCTGGAAGACAAAGGAACTAGATTTACCACCCAGAATCACCACCAAGCAAAACTGAGTGTATTCTTTCAGGGAGAGAAGAATGTTAATTTAATAAAATAGGAGATTTCCCATTCCTAATGAAAAAACAGAATAAAACAGAAAATTTTGATGTCCAAATAAAAGACTCAAGAGAAGCATAAAAAGGTAAATAAGAAAGAGAAAATTTAAGGGTTTAATAAGTTTGAATTATTTATATTCCTACATGGAAAGATGATATTTCTAACTCTTAAAAATTTTTTATCACTATTAGAGTGAGTAGAAGGAGCTTACATAGACAGAGGGTGAAGAAGTAAGTTGATTAAGATGACATGATATGTAAAATAAACTCTGATAGAACAGGAATGAGATAGTTAAAATGGGATAAATTATATGATCCAAAGACGTACACCAACACACACATGCACACACACACACACACACACACACACACACACACACACACACCAACCCATTACAGTGGAGAGAATAAGGGTGGTGATGAGCAATACTTAAACATTAATCTTATTGGAATTGTCTCAAAGAGGGAATAACTGCCCTACTCATTGAGGCATATAATCCTATATTACCCTATAAAGAATTAGAAGAGGAATAAGATGGGGTGGTCAGGGAGAGGAGTAATATAAGAGAGGGAGAATTGGGGGGAGGATTAAAAGCAAAACATTTACAAGAAGGGATAGAGTGAAAGGAGATAAAAAGAGGAGTATCCAAAGGAGAACACAAGATAGAGGGGAATATACAGATGTTAATCATAACTGTGAATGTAAATGGGAAGGACTCACCCTTCAAATGGAAGCACATAGCAGAGTGGATTAAAAACCAGAATCCTATGATATGTTCTTTATAAGAAACACATTTGGGGTAGGGAGGCACACACAGAGTAAAAGTAAGAGTATGGAGTAAAATCTATTGTGCTTTCAGCTGAAGTAAAAAAAAAAAAGTAGGAGTAACAAATTTAAGAGAAAAAAAAGATTTAATTAAAAGAGATAAAGGAGGAAATTACATTGTGATAAAGGGTATTATAAACAATGAAAGTAATATGAGTTATTATATTACACTAATACACAAAATGGTATAGCCTCCATATTTTTAAATGAGCAACTTTAGGAAAAAATGTACAGTAAAGCTATACTAATGGGGAACTTTTACCTTCCCCTCTCACAACTAGATAAATCTAAACAAAAAATAAACAAGAAATGAAGGAAGTGAATGAAATTTTAGAAAATTAAAATTTAATAGAGCTCTGGATAAAACTAAATGGAAATAAAAAGGAATATACCTTCTTTTAAGCAATACATGGTATGTACACAAAAAGTGACTGTGTACTAGGGCATAAAAACAAACATAAGCAAAAGAGCAGAAATAATAGATGCATCATTTTTGGAACAGAGTGCAATAAAATATAATGAATAAGGGTACATGAAAATAAAATTAAAAATTATTTAGAAAATTAATAATTTAATTAAATAATCTAAAGAAAATTAATAATTCAAAATATGGGATGAATCAAAGAACAAATCTATACCTTATTTAAAGAGATTAACAATGAGGAAATAACATATCAAAAGTTATGGGGTACAGCCAAAGTTTTACTTTCGAGAAAATTTATCTCTGATTGCTTATATAGATAAAATAGAGAAAAAGCAGATCAATGAATTGGGCATACAACTTTAAAAAACTGAAAAAGAACACATTTTAAATCCCTAGTTGAAAACTAAAAATAAAAAAATTGAAGGAGAAATTAATAAAATTGAAAGTAAGAGAACCATTGAACTAATAAAAAAGAGTAGGAGTTGGTTTTTATGACAGAACAAATAAAATAGAGCATTGGTTGATTTGATTAAAACAGGAAAGAAGAAAATCAAATTACAAGTATCAAAAATGTAAAGGGTGAATTCACGACTAATGAAGAAGCAATTAAAACATTTATTAGGAAGTATTTTGCCCAATTATGTGACAATAAATATGACAATCTAGGGGAAATAGATGAGTAGTTGCAAATATATAAATGGCCCAGATTAACAAAAGAGGAAACAGAATACTTCAATTATCCCATCCCAGAAAAAGAAATAAAGTAAGCCATCAAGGAACTCCTTGAGAAAAATCCACAGGGCCTGATTGATTCACAAATGATTTCTATCAATTTTTTTTAAAAAAATGAATCTCAATACTATATAAACTACTAGTTGACAAAAATATGGTGCTGATACCTGATCTAGGAAGACCAAAAACAGACCTCCTCCCTCCTTGGCAATGTTGCCCTGGCTCTCATATGCTGAAGGGGATCCAGGTGTTCTCTCCATATATCTCTGTGACTCCTGTTTCCTGCCGCTGGGGTACACAGAATCCAAGTCCCCTAAATAATTTACTTCACATGTAAGGATATATTTAAAGATTCTTAGAAAATCAACTAAAAAACTAGTTGAAATAATTAATAACTTTAGAAAAGTTGCAGGATACAAAATAAACCCACTTCATCATCAGCATTTCTATATATTTCCAACAAAATTCAGCAGCCAGAGAGAGAAAGAGAAATTCCATTTGAAATAGCACTAGACAATATAAGATATTTGGAAATTTACTTGACAAGGTGAACAAAGGAATCATATGAACAGAATTATAAAACACTTTTCACAAAAAGTCAGATATAAACAATTTGAAAAACATTAATCGCTCATAGATAGGCAAAGCTAATATAATAAAAATGACAATTCAACCTAAATTAATTTACTTATTCAGTGCCATCCCAATCTAACTACTGAAAAATTATTTTATAGAACTAGAAAAATAATGAAAAAATTCATCTGAAAAAAAAACATCAAGAATATCAAGAGAATTAATGAAAAAAAGTAAAGGAAGGTGGTCTAGTAGTATCTTATCTCAAACTGTACTATAAAGCACAATCATCAAAGCAGCCTGGTACTGGCTAAAAAATAGAATGGTGAATCAATAAAATAAATTGTGAAAAAAAACCCTCAGCAATCTAATATTCAAAAAATCCAAATATTCTAGCTTTTCAGATAAGAATTCACTATTTGGCAAAAACTGCTGGGAAAACTTGGAAAAAAATATAGCAAAAACTAGGTATAGTGTAATATTTCATACCCTGTACCAAGATAAGAGTATTTATGATTTAGACACAAAAGGTGATACCTTACGTAAATTAGGGGACCATAGAATAGTTACCCAGCAGATCTATGGAGAAATGAAGAATTTATGGCCAAACAAGAAATAGAGAACATTAAAAAATAAATAAAATTAATAATTTTGACTATACTAAATTAGAAAGGTTTTATACCAACAAAACCAATGTAACCAAGATTAGTAGGGAAACAACAAACTGGAAAAAATTTTGTAACAAATTTCTCTGCTAAAGGTCTCATTTCTCAAATGTATAAAGAACTTAGTCAAATTTATAAGAATTCAAGGCATTCTCCAAATGGCAAATGGTCAAAGGACACGAACAAAAAGTTTTCAGATGAATTAATCAAAGCTATCAATAATCATGTGGGAAAATGTTCTAAATAACTCTTAATTAAAGAAATGAAAAGCGAAACAATGCTGAGGTATCACCTCACAACCTATCAGATTGGCCAATATATGACAGTAAAGAAAAGTGATAAATGTTGTAGGGAATGTGGCAAAATTGGAATAACAACGCATTGTTGAGGGAGTTGTGAACTGATCCAACCTTTCTAGAGGTACAATTTGGAACTATGCTGAAAGAACTATAAAACAATCCATATTCTTTGATATAGTAATATCACTACTAGGTCTGTATTGCAAAGAAATAAAAAAAAGTGGAGACCTATTTGTACAAAAATATTTGTGGAACTCCTTCTTGTGGTGGCAAATAATTGGTAATAAAGGGGACGATGGTGAATGGCTGAACAGATTGTGTTAAATGATCATTATGTAATGCTATTATTATAGCCTAAGAAATGATGAACAGGATAATTTCAGAAAGAGCAGAAAAGGCCTGCGTGAACTGATGTTAAGTGAAATAAGCAGAACCAGGAGTACATTGTACACAGTGACAGACATATTGTGTGATGATTGTAACAGTGTGGACTGAATTTTGCAAAGGAGAGCAGACATTTGGAGTTGAAGCTAGCCTCACAGAACCTACAGGAGGTTCTGTTTGGGAGGGGGCAGTGAAGGAGGGAGTTTGGTGAAGATTCTGAAGATTCTAAACTGCCAACGACCAACTGCCAATGGGGAGAGAAAGCATTCAAGCTCTCTGGTGGGCTTGGGGTGGATGGTTGTGGGTGGCCTGGAGGATCTGGACAGGAATTTAGCTCTTCTGAACCCAAAATTGAGGGGCAATCTTGAGATTTGAACAGCAAAACCTTTCTACTGACTTCATTGCTAATGAAGAAGATACTAAAAGAGTTGTGCTCCATAATTGTCCATAGTGCCCAAACTCCCAAGGGAGTAGGCACTTTGGAAACCCTTCCTTGATGCCTCTTATTCCCCTTCCTTGAAGTTATTCCCCTCTTTGTTAGATAGTGTTATAGATAGGATATTGTGAAGAGAGGGGGAGTCAGTTTCTGGGTCCAAACTGCAGAAGATACCAGAACTGCTTTCTTGTTGTGGGGTAAATAGTTGATAGAGAAGTTATCCCATTTCCCTCTTTCCTCTAAATCCACAAATAATCCTTATCCTGTTATCCTGAATTCCCTTATCCTTTTAATTTGGGGCTGTAACTTTGAGGGGAAGAAGAGCAATCTTGTGGCTGAGGGGGAGACTAATACCAAACATCATCTTGAAGGCAAAGTACTTGAACTTAAGAGTGGGGAGGCTTTTCTCAGTATTATTGGCCCTGAAGGTTGGATCCAACCCATTAGGGTCACAACTGAATCCCAACATCTTCCTTCAACATCCCCACTATAGCTTTGCCAGTTTGGGAACTTCTTTGAGTTTATTCCCTCATAGGTCTTCCCTGGGGTGGGGATGAGTGGTTAGTTGCCCTGGCCCACTGAATATTATTGGGCAGGGGTCCTGTTAAACGCATCCCCCACCATCAATACTCACCCTCATACACGATCAACTATAAAAGACTTTAGCTACTCTCTGCATTTTAATGATGGCAATTTTGAAGGACTTATGAAAGAATTTTTGGAGTAGGAATGCAGACTAAAGCATACTATTTTTCACTTTAATTTATTTGTATTTTTATTTTGGGGTTTTGGTTTTATATAATTACTCTCTTACAAAAAGGAACAATATGGAAATATTTTTTCTTGTTAATACATGTATAACCCAGATCAGATTGCTTACCATCTCTGGGAAGGGAGAAGGAAAGGAGAGAACTAATTTAGATCATATAACTATAGAAAACTTATAAAGATTTTATTATTACATGTAATTGCCAAAAAGAATTTTTACCAAAAAAAAAAGGCAAAGAGTCACTGAGCAGTCTTCTTTCTTCCCTACTATTCAGAGGGACTGATAGGTTTTTGAGGAAGCAACTTCTTCCATTTCCTTGGGTCAGATATTCAGGAAGATGTTGAGGACAGATTGAACTCAGAAACTCTCTTTCCTTTTGCGGAGTAAGAAGAGAAAGCAGCCAGCACTAAGCCTGGCTTCTTTTTGTTTAAATTTGCTTCTGATTATTACCATAGTCCTTTGTCTTCCCCTTAGGGAAAAGGCCAGGCAGCTAACTGAGTGCAACAGAACATAGAATGGCAAATTAGAAGTCAGAAAATGCTGATACTCAAAATACTGACTGTGTAAGGATGGGGGATGGGACAAAAAGAGTCAGAAGAAGGCCGTTGGTGACAGTTACTGACAGTTGGGACCAGAGAGGATTCCGGGAGGCTTCAGAGGAGGAAGGAGAGGGAAGGAGTTCCAGTGGAGGACTGAGAAAGGGAGGAGGAGAACATAACAGCTCGAATCCAGTCCTGAGAGCTTCCTGCAGATCTTTCTTTGGACACTGATACCCTGATTCCCTGGTCAAAGGCATCCCATCACTTCTCACCCATCAAGACTTCAATAATTGACTTAGCTAAGTTTTGGGATTCCATTTTGGGAGTGATCTCTTGGGCTCCTTTTCCCATTACCCAACCTTACTGAGAGACCCTTTCTGGTCTAACTTGCAATTATAGAAAAGGATAGAAATAAAAACTGAAGGAGAAGTGGTGAGGGGAGACACTTGGGAGCAGGAACCCCAAAGGTTCCCACCTGAGTGACAGCCCCATAGAAACAGAGAAGAGGGCACCCCAAAATTCCTCTGCCCTTCACCCTTTTCCCCAATCCCTATATTGATATTAATAAAAGACATTCTTTAGTCAGATAGTGTTCCAGAGTGCCTGAGATATAAGGGGGAAGAGAATCACAGCTTGGTCTGGCTGCCTCCATCTTGAAGTCAGACCACCCGCTGTGAAGTTGACTGACCTCGGGGGAGGCTTGTGTGAATCCTGCCCTCATTCAGAATCGGATTGGGGTCCCCCATACCTCATCTTATAGGGAAGTCTTGCTCCTAACTCCTGTGGGGTGGCAGGACCATCCAGGTCACCCTGTTTAGGGTGACACCCCCTCAAAGTCTCCCAAAGAGTATATTTGGTGGGAGGGGAGACCTAGAAGAGAGTCTCACCTCATAGACTCTCTCTCTCCCCTCTATCATAACATTTGGTCAGCTGGCTCTAATTATTATTACAACTGTGACAATGGCTGAGACACTTAGCCCGTTGGCTGCAGTTTCTTTATTCAAGAACAAGAAAAATAATAATTAAAGCAGACTGACTACTGTTATAGAATGTTATTTATTAACATGGCTAGATGAAAAGAAAAATGGGGATTGGAGAAATAAATCAGAATTTCTAAAGTCTAAGAGTAAAAAAGCAAGCCCATCAATAAGGAACTCCATGTCACAGGGCTTACATTTATGAGAGTCAGATTCCAATATCTTTTAAATTCTTTGGAATCATCCCAGAAAAATTAAACCATGTCCCAAAATTATGTGTATGGAGCTCTATTTTAAGTGAAGATGGGGGTAGGTAGGTGGCTCAGTAAATTAAGAGCCAGGCCTAGAAAAAAGAGGTCCTGGGTCAAATCTCGTATCAGATATTTCCCAAATTTGTGACTTTGGACTAGTCACTTAAACCCAAACACCTACCCTTACTCTTCCTCTGTTTTGGAACCAATTCACAGTATTCTTTCTAAGCAGAAGATAAAGTTTTAAAGAAATAAGTGAAAATAGACTAAATAGTATTGTGTACTACTAATATACTACAGTGAATAGAGTGAAAGAAGAAAAGGAAAGTGATAAATGTTGGAGGGGAGGTAGCAAAATTGGGACACTAATACACTGCTGGTGGAATTGCGAACTGGTCCAACCATTCTGGAGGACAATTTGGAACTATGAGCAAAGGGCTTTAAAAGAATGCCAACCCTTTGACCCAGCCATACCACTATTGGATTTGTACCCCTAAGAGATAATAAGGAAAAAGACTTGTACAAAAATATTTATAGCCAAGCTCTGTGGTGGCAAAAAAATTGGAAAATGAGAGGGTATCCATCAACTGGGGAATGGTTGAATAAATTATGGTATATGATGGTGATGGAATATTATTGTGCTGAAAGGAATGATGAACTGGAGGAATTCCATGTGAACTGGAAAGACCTCCAGGAATTGATGCAGAGTGAAAGGAGCAGAACCAGGAGAACATTGTACACAGAGAATGATACTTTATGACAAAATCAAATGTAATAGACTTTTCTACTAGCAGCAATGCAATGACCCAGGAAAATCTAGAGGAACTTATGAGAAAAGAACATGATCCTTATCCAAAGGAAGAACTGTGGAAACAGAAATTTAGAAGAAAAACATATGATTGATCACATAGTTTGATAGGGATATTATTAGGGTTTTGACGTTAAAAGATCACTCTATTGCAAATATGAATAACATGGAAATAGGTTTTGAACAATGATACATGTATAACCCAGTGGAACTGCTTGTCATCTTTGGGAGGGAGGAGGAAATGGGGATGGAATCATGAATCATGTAACCATGGAAAAATATTCTAATTTTTTAAATGGTCTTAAATCCCTAGTTCAAGGAGATAGTTCAACAAGAAAGGCTCTATTAGCTCCAATATTTTTAAATGAGAATGCTGATACTTTAACAAATTTGAGTAACATTCAAAGATTATCTCATAGAATCTCCTGTCTTGGAAGAAATATGGGGATCTCAGGTTTCTTTCCTCCCAGAGGTCCATACTACATTTCTCTGAGTGAGGATTTAACAACATAAGACTTCCTTCATATGACAGATATTAGATAATATATGGAAAGCACTTTGCAAGTGCTATATAAATGTTAGGTGTGGTTATTACAATCATTCTCAATGTGATACATGGATTGATATCCCAATATTATGTGAAAATTTTGTCTTATTCATCAATGGGTTGTAAATGGGAGCCATAGCTTTATAACCTCTATCACACTGGAAGGAATAGACGATGCAATGTTACAGGTGCCAGAAGGTCATTGAAGGGGATGGTATATCCCCTTAACCCACTGTCAGGATCTCTTCTCTTTCTTAAGTACAATACCTCTTGATTATTCTCTGAGGTCCATCCCCTTCTACCACCTGTTTTTGCACTGAGAGGAAAAATTCCAATTTATACCTTTGTTATGAACAAACTAAAGTTGCAGCACATATTTACCCAGTCTCCTCACTTAAGTCCTTCTAACTAGTTAGCTAGTTTTTATTAAGGTTCTTGAGAGTAAAGATCATGGGGTTTTTTTTTGTCTTTTTTTCCTAGCTCTTAACATGAGGCCTTGTAGGTAATAGACATTTAATAAATATTGTTTGAATTTAATTCAATTGATCTCTGTCAATGTTATATATGTCTTGAGCTGCCTCTAGGAGTCATATTTGCTATATTTTGAAGAGTCAATAATACCTATAGGTCCTCTAGAGAGTTTACTTTCTAAAGTTCCACAATCCTGGTAATTCTAAATGACCAAGATTTATGTGACCATAAGTGAGACTGTTCTTCTGGAATGAATAAGATCTTAAAGTTTAGAAATCCTCAAGCTATTCTCTAAACAAAGATGTGGGAAACTATTAATGTTTATATTGAAGATTCCCAAGAGGGAAGCAGGGTAGGTTTTTTTTAATTCATTGCAGAATATGAATGGTAATATCATGTGAAATCACTACAGAAGTCTTCATGTAACTGGATGGAATATAACAGCTGTGAACTCAGTCCTGAATGTCAAGAAAATGTGGAAGTATTGAGGAAGTAGGAGAACAGTTTACCTATTTTTCCTACTGCTCCAAAAAGCTACTGCTAAAATTTTTTAAAATAAAAACAATAAAAAAACATTTTAAGTTGTGCTGGGGTAGATTCTGAAAACAAGATTAGCATATCTAAAGCTGAAATTATCATCTTAACTTCTCTCACTTCTTTTTTAGATTTCTTTTTATAGGTACATTTCCTGCTTATCTCTTACTTTCCTGCCTTCACCCAATTCCATTTATCTTTGCTTCCACCATTTTTCTTGTCCCTGGCATTAGATTAGTTACATATTATTGTCAATTTGATTTCCTTAATATGCCTTGTTTCCATCCTATCTTAGTATTCCATCTGCCACATCATTTCTTCAGAAATGCATTATCTTTTCAGAAATTCATTATTTAGTTATTACTTCTTATGTGGACTTTTATAATAGCTTTCTAACTGACTCCTTAATGCCAACTTCTTATCACCCTACATGCTCTTCCTTCTGATCCACAGGTAGGATAATACTCTGTTACCCAAATTTCTTCCTATTGTTTGCTAAGTAAAACCCAAAGGCCTTAGAATGCTTTTTAGAGCCTCTCACAATCTACAGTTTTCTTTTTTCAGCCTTATCTTGCATTATTATTTCTCACATACATTGTATTCCATTTAAACTGAACTACTACTCACCATCATCCACATGCCCTTCTCTCTTGTTTTTGAACTCATGTCCTTCCCCATATTTGGACTACTGTCCTATTCTATATCCTCCTTCCATATTCCTAGCCATTTCTCAAAATTTCTTTGTGAAACTTTCTCTAACTTCCTCTCTTAATTACCCTTGTAGAATTTTGTAATCATTTCATTAAATGTAACACATTATAATGTTTATCATATCTTTAATATCCCAGCTAATATATTAGCTTTACAAAGACAGGAACAATGCCTTTCTTATCTTCTTCATCACTCCTACCAACTAGGACAGTGAATAATACATAGTAGGTATTTAGAGGTTTTTAATAAATGAATGAATGAAAAACGTTCTGATAAGGAGGAAAAAGTAGATACGTCATAAAGCAGAGTTTCTTAAGCTGTGGTCCATAAAACTGGACAGGAAAAAAAATCACATCTATATTTAAATATAATTGTTCCTTTGTAATTCTACATCTTCTATCAGTTTAAAAACATTATTCTAAGAAGTCTGTGTGACACAAGATGTTATGAACTCCTGTTGTCAAGGTATAAGAGTTATCTCAGAACATGAATTTCACAATGCATTAGGAAAAAATGAAGTTTAATTCAAATCTATCACCACAGTTTGGAAAATATCCCTTAGAATTAGTCAGATGATTTTTTAAAAATTATTTAATTTAGATACTTGTATCATTACTTTAGGCTGTGTTATTTCTGAATTTTTTAGCAATGGATAATGAATTTTATAGAAGCCCAATAATTTGTTACTGGTGATATTATATAATGAAGGAATGTAGAATAAAAGCAATAGTTCTTTCAGTTTTTTCCCAGCTTTCTGTACATAATAGTCATAGTAGCTAGGGACATGGAAATTGAAAAATAATTGTATCCCTCCAGAGCTGTTCTACTCCTTAGCTTTGATAAGTGAAATCTTTGAGATATTCTTAAAGGATAGAAATTAATGACTAACACAATGACAAGAATTGAAAGAAACTGACATACCTCAAATCAGACAGAAAACTAATAAGAGGACCAAAGTACAGCAAAAAGAAAAGCAGTTCAAAAGATAGACTAAAAACTCAAGGCCCCTAGGTGGCATGGTAGATAGGACACTAGACTTTGAATTGGGATGATCTGAATTCAGTCCAGCTTTAGATATTAACAATATGACCTCTATCTCAATTTCCCCATTTTTAAAATGGGGATAATAATAGCACCTATGTCTCAAGGTTGTGAAGATGAAATGAGATAATATTCGTAAATCATCTAACACATTGTCTGGCATATAGAAAGCACTTAATTCTTTGTTTCCTTCACTTTTAAGGGCTAATTTGGGCACTATAGATGAGTGCCCTCATTACAAGAGTTAAAGGTACCATTTCAGACTAGCAAATTAAATGTAGACCCTCCTCCCTCTGCATCTCCATAGTGACTGAAGAATGGCAGAATGTAACTGGAAATAGTAGCAGCAGAGGCAGTAGTAGAAATGCTCATCAGAAAGCATCTCTGTAAAAAATACAAAAAAAGCAGATGACACAGCTTGTTGAGGAAAGCAGTTCTCAAAGGGCATTCATAGATTTGTAGTATAGAATGACTGAGCTGCTCTCCATACACTTACTCCATCATCCACGTTCCCTTATCACATGTAGTCCTTTCATGTCATATGTTTCCCTCTTATGGTATGTGAACTTATGGATGAGTGTTAGGGAAACATCCTGAGTTTCCACCAAAGGTGTGGAAGATTGTTGTCTCATCTTGCAATGGAATTTTCTTACAACTTGTGAATCCTCTCATTACATATAATATATTAGACTGCTTAGAATTGGCTGATGGAAGAAACACATGGCTCAAGACTCATGAAATATGGTTTCGTACAGATGTTGACTGTCATCCACAATGTGTAATTAACTGGGGAATGGGGAAGAAAGTTGGATGCATATGAGGAGGTACTTAAGGATTATATACACTTATAACTTCCTTTGGTTTCTGGGAAATTATGACTTATTTGTAACTAGGTTAAATTCAGAAATCATCTCAAAGTCTTTAGAGCTATAGTTAACCCATGATCTCATCACTGCAGACATGAAACACATCTATGTCTTCTCATTTTTTTGTGATTCTTGTTTATATCTTTATATAAATCTTATATACAGACTGAATTTACATTGGTATGTAAAAATAAATTATATTCTCAGATAGATGTATGTACGTATGTAAGTATCTCTATCTATCTATCCATCTATTGATCTATCTATCTACTTATTTCTCCTTTTAAAGATTATTAATCTAGATGTTATTTTCAGGTACTAAAGTCTAGTTACTGTTTCCATAACTGGAGTGGCAGGGCAGGCCATTGGGAAGACTCCATGCTTAATCTCCAAAACTTAAATCCTTTACCACCAAATAGCAGCATCACGGTGAATACACATAGGAAGTAAAAAAGAAACACATTTAGTCAAGTCATAGAGAAACAGAAATCAGAGAAAGTATAAATAGGAGAATCTATACCTAGCAATATATTGAAGGAGATCTCCCACTGGCAGTGAGGTAACAACTCAATTAAAACCATACAGGGTTTATACCAGATACACAGAGATGACTTATTATAAGAAAAACTTAATGTACATCAGCAACCAAAGTAAAAAATATCATCTGATTCTAGGGTTGCATAAAAAGCTTGTGACAAAATACAACACTTATTCATATTCAAAACACTTGAAAACAAAGGTATAAATGGATTTTTTCCCTTAGAATGATAAGAAATATATATAACTAAAACCATCATCTGTAATGAGAACAAGTTAGAAGCCTCCACTCTAAGGTCAAAAATGAAACAAAGATGACCATTATCACCAATATTACTTAATATTCTATTACAAATTCTAGAAATGAACAAAGTTCATAAAACTAACTTTTTTACAGATAATATGATAGATATGGAAAATCCCAGAGATTTAAATTTAAATATTAGTTGAAATCATCAATAATTTTAGCAAAGTACAGGACATAAAATAAACCCACATCAACTTTTTTATTCATCACAAACAAATTCCTTCTAGAGGAGATTGTAAGAGATAAGCCATTTAAAATAACCACTGACAGAATAAAACACCTTGGAGTATATCTACCAAAACAAACCCAGGAACTTTATGAGGATAATTATAAAACACTTTCAAATCAGATTTAAATAATTAGTGTAATATTAATTGTTTGTGGGTAGGGCAGAGCCAAAAAAATTAAAATGATAATCCTACCTAAACTACTTATTCAACGTAATCCCAATTAAATTACCAAAACAATTACCTTATGGAACTAGAAAAAATAAAATTCAGTTGAAAGATCAAAAGGTAAAGAATTTCAAAGAAATAAGTGAAAAACTATAAAGGAAGACAAGCAGTGCCAGATTTTAAACTGTTTTGTAAAGCAGTAATTATTAAATTACCTGCTGATGACTAAAAAATAGAAAAGTAGTTCAGGATAATAGAACAGACATAAAATAAACAGCAGCAAAAGATTACAATAACCTGGTATTTGAAAAAAAACATAGATCCAGGTTTTCGTGATAAGAAATCACTATTTGGTTAAAAGAAATATTGGTAAAACTGGAAAGTAGTCTGATAGATACTATGTATAGACCGATATCTTATTCAATTTGCCTATATAAGATGAAAATGTATGCATGACTTAGTCATAAAAAGTTATCATAAGCAAATTAGAAGAACAAGGATGATATCCTCTATCAGATTTATGGATAGGAGAAGAATTTGTGAATAAACAAGAAAGAAAACATTGTGAGATGGAAAACTGATAAAGTTAATCATATTTAAATTTAAAAGGTTTTGTACAAATATAACTAGTGCAGCCAAGATTAGATGGAAAATAGAAAATTGTCAGAAAATTTTATAGACAATTTTTCAGATAGAGGTCTTACTAAAATATTTTTAAAATGTTGTCAAATTTATAATATGAACCATTTCCCAACTGATAAATGGACAAAGGATAGGGACAGTTTCTGGATAAAGAAATCAAAACTATGTATAATCACATGAAAAATGCTCTAAATCACTATTGATTAGAAAAATACAAATCAAAATAAATCTGAGATATCATTTAAAAATATTAACTAAAATTCTTTTGACTATTCTTTTAGTTTTTATTCCATATTTTATAAAACCAAATAAAATAGCCATTTCCATCTACAAATAAAAAGAAGATTGTGCAAAAATGAAATAATAAATCTCTAATATGGTTAGCTTGCTTTTCTTCAACAAAACTTTCAAAGTTGTACTGGTTATCTCTGTTTCCTTCTGGATATTCCATTATTTTCTTTATTAACTTATAATTAATTAAATAATTCTAACAATATAAAAGTATATATAAAATTTATTAATTTAAAATATTAATTTATATATATATATAAATAATATAATTATCTGCAAGTGTTCTAGCCCCTCCTCAACCTTCATACATCACATAAGGTATTTTCCAGGAGAAAGACATGTTCATACAAATTAAATCTCATGTTTCCATCTTTCACTTCCCTCTCTAGACATAAAATTCCCAATTTACTCTTTCAATATCAATTCTATAGCTATGTAGCTATGAATTACATTCTCTTAGGTCTACTTGTTTTATTATTCCTTATTCCTTATAGTTCTTTCAAAGTCTTTTTTAATTAGTCTGCTCATCATTCCTTATATTGTAAGTAGTATTCCATTATAATCATACACTACAATATTTAGCCATTTCCCATATTATGGACATCCCCTCTTATTTCTGATTTTTTTGCCAGTACAAAGAAAGCTGCTATAAATATTATATACATATATATATATTTCTTTTCCCCCTTCATCTCCTTGGGAAATAAGCCTAGCAATGGTATTGCTGAGTCTATGGGTCTATATAGTTTTATAACTCTGGGCATAAATCCAAATTGCTCTTCAAAATAGTTGAATAAGTTCACAGTTCCACCAATGGTCCCCACATCCCCTTAAATATTTTTCATTTTGATCTTTTGTCATCTTCGCCAGTCTGATGTTATCAGATGATCTTCCAGAATTGTCTTGGATTGCATTTCTCTAATCAGTAGTGATTTAGAACATTTTTTCATGTGCTTATATATAGCTTTGATTTCTTTATTCAAAAATCATGTCATTTATTTTGTTCATTTATCAATTGGGAGATGGTTCTTATTCTTATAAATTTAATAAGGTTCTCTCTATATTTTAGATATGTGGCCTTGCTCTGAGAAGTTGTCTATAAAAACTTTTCCCAAAATTTCTACTTTTATTTTAATCTTGGCAATATTTGCACAAAACTTTTCCATTTAAAGTACTTGAAATTATTCATTTTGTATTTCACCATGTACTCCATCTTTTGTTGACTCAAAAATTCCTCTCTTACCGATAAACCTGATAAGTAATATGTTCTCAATGCTAATTTACTATGATATCTCCTTTAATGTCAAGATTATGTACCTTTTTTATCTTATTTTAGTGAATGTGTAAAGATATTAGTCTATGCCAGTGATTTCCAAAGTAGGCACTACCGCCCCCTGATGGGTGCTGCAGCAATCCAGGGGGAGGTGCAGTTGTGGCCACAGGTGCATTCATCTTTCCTATTAATTGCTATTAAAATTTTAAAAAAATTAATTTCCAGGGGACAAAGTAATATTATTTTCTGGAAAGGGGACGGTAGGCCAAAAATCTTTGGGAACCACTGGTCTATACCTAGTTTCTGCCAAACTACTTTCCAATTGTTTCAACAATTTTTACCAAATAGTGATTTCCTATTTCAAAAGCCTTGATCTATGATTTTGTCAAATATATTACTATAATCTTTCACTACTGTTTGTTGTATGTCTGTTATATTCTGCTGATCTACCTTTTTATTTCTTAGACAACACCAGAGAGTTTTCACAATTACTGTTTTATAATACAATTTAAAATATAGGACTGTTAGACCTGCTTTATTTATATTTTTATTAAATCTTTTGATATTCTTGATCCTTTGCTCTTTCAAATGAATTTTTTCCTTATAATAAAATCATTTTTTCTAACTCAATAAAATATTTTCTGACAATAAAATAAAATTGAATAAGTAGATTAGTTGTACATAGGATTATCATTTTAATTATTTTGGCTCAGTTAATATTTCTCCAGGTTTTTTATCAGACTGTATTGGTATGAAGTGTTTTATAATTATGCTCATAAAATCTCTAGTTTTGTTTTGGCATATATCTCTGGTATTTTATTCTATCTTTGGTTATTATTGAATAATAAAAGGAAAAAGTGACAAATGTTGGAGATGTGAAAAAATAGGGACAGATACACTATTGGTGGAACTGTGAACTGATCCAACCATTTTGGAGAGCAATATGGAATTATGCACAGAGGGTTATACAATTATATATATCCTCTGATTAAGAAATACCGCTGTTAGCTTTATTTCCTAAAGTGATCAGGGAAAAGGGGAAAATAACCTCTATGTTGTAAAATATTTATAGTAGCTCTCTTTGTGTTGGCAAAGAACTAGAAATTGAGAGGATGGTCATCAANAAGTAGTCTGATAGATACTATGTATAGACCGATATCTTATTCAATTTGCCTATATAAGATGAAAATGTATGCATGACTTAGTCATAAAAAGTTATCATAAGCAAATTAGAAGAACAAGGATGATATCCTCTATCAGATTTATGGATAGGAGAAGAATTTGTGAATAAACAAGAAAGAAAACATTGTGAGATGGAAAACTGATAAAGTTAATCATATTTAAATTTAAAAGGTTTTGTACAAATATAACTAGTGCAGCCAAGATTAGATGGAAAATAGAAAATTGTCAGAAAATTTTATAGACAATTTTTCAGATAGAGGTCTTACTAAAATATTTTTAAAATGTTGTCAAATTTATAATATGAACCATTTCCCAACTGATAAATGGACAAAGGATAGGGACAGTTTCTGGATAAAGAAATCAAAACTATGTATAATCACATGAAAAATGCTCTAAATCACTATTGATTAGAAAAATACAAATCAAAATAAATCTGAGATATCATTTAAAAATATTAACTAAAATTCTTTTGACTATTCTTTTAGTTTTTATTCCATATTTTATAAAACCAAATAAAATAGCCATTTCCATCTACAAATAAAAAGAAGATTGTGCAAAAATGAAATAATAAATCTCTAATATGGTTAGCTTGCTTTTCTTCAACAAAACTTTCAAAGTTGTACTGGTTATCTCTGTTTCCTTCTGGATATTCCATTATTTTCTTTATTAACTTATAATTAATTAAATAATTCTAACAATATAAAAGTATATATAAAATTTATTAATTTAAAATATTAATTTATATATATATATAAATAATATAATTATCTGCAAGTGTTCTAGCCCCTCCTCAACCTTCATACATCACATAAGGTATTTTCCAGGAGAAAGACATGTTCATACAAATTAAATCTCATGTTTCCATCTTTCACTTCCCTCTCTAGACATAAAATTCCCAATTTACTCTTTCAATATCAATTCTATAGCTATGTAGCTATGAATTACATTCTCTTAGGTCTACTTGTTTTATTATTCCTTATTCCTTATAGTTCTTTCAAAGTCTTTTTTAATTAGCCTGCTCATCATTCCTTATATTGTAAGTAGTATTCCATTATAATCATACACTACAATATTTAGCCATTTCCCATATTATGGACATCCCCTCTTATTTCTGATTTTTTTGCCAGTACAAAGAAAGCTGCTATAAATATTATATACATATATATATATATTTCTTTTCCCCCTTCATCTCCTTGGGAAATAAGCCTAGCAATGGTATTGCTGAGTCTATGGGTCTATATAGTTTTATAACTCTGGGCATAAATCCAAATTGCTCTTCAAAATAGTTGAATAAGTTCACAGTTCCACCAATGGTCCCCACATCCCCTTAAATATTTTTCATTTTGATCTTTTGTCATCTTCGCCAGTCTGATGTTATCAGATGATCTTCCAGAATTGTCTTGGATTGCATTTCTCTAATCAGTAGTGATTTAGAACATTTTTTCATGTGCTTATATATAGCTTTGATTTCTTTATTCAAAAATCATGTCATTTATTTTGTTCATTTATCAATTGGGAGATGGTTCTTATTCTTATAAATTTAATAAGGTTCTCTCTATATTTTAGATATGTGGCCTTGCTCTGAGAAGTTGTCTATAAAAACTTTTCCCAAAATTTCTACTTTTATTTTAATCTTGGCAATATTTGCACAAAACTTTTCCATTTAAAGTACTTGAAATTATTCATTTTGTATTTCACCATGTACTCCATCTTTTGTTGACTCAAAAATTCCTCTCTTACCGATAAACCTGATAAGTAATATGTTCTCAATGCTAATTTACTATGATATCTCCTTTAATGTCAAGATTATGTACCTTTTTTATCTTATTTTAGTGAATGTGTAAAGATATTAGTCTATGCCAGTGATTTCCAAAGTAGGCACTACCGCCCCCTGATGGGTGCTGCAGCAATCCAGGGGGAGGTGCAGTTGTGGCCACAGGTGCATTCATCTTTCCTATTAATTGCTATTAAAATTTTAAAAAAATTAATTTCCAGGGGACAAAGTAATATTATTTTCTGGAAAGGGGACGGTAGGCCAAAAATCTTTGGGAACCACTGGTCTATACCTAGTTTCTGCCAAACTACTTTCCAATTGTTTCAACAATTTTTACCAAATAGTGATTTCCTATTTCAAAAGCCTTGATCTATGATTTTGTCAAATATATTACTATAATCTTTCACTACTGTTTGTTGTATGTCTGTTATATTCTGCTGATCTACCTTTTTATTTCTTAGACAACACCAGAGAGTTTTCACAATTACTGTTTTATGATACAATTTAAAATATAGGACTGTTAGACCTGCTTTATTTATATTTTTATTAAATCTTTTGATATTCTTGATCCTTTGCTCTTTCAAATGAATTTTTTCCTTATAATAAAATCATTTTTTCTAACTCAATAAAATATTTTCTGACAATAAAATAAAATTGAATAAGTAGATTAGTTGTACATAGGATTATCATTTTAATTATTTTGGCTCAGTTAATATTTCTCCAGGTTTTTTATCAGACTGTATTGGTATGAAGTGTTTTATAATTATGCTCATAAAATCTCTAGTTTTGTTTTGGCATATATCTCTGGTATTTTATTCTATCTTTGGTTATTATTGAATAATAAAAGGAAAAAGTGACAAATGTTGGAGATGTGAAAAAATAGGGACAGATACACTATTGGTGGAACTGTGAACTGATCCAACCATTTTGGAGAGCAATATGGAATTATGCACAGAGGGTTATACAATTATATATATCCTCTGATTAAGAAATACCGCTGTTAGCTTTATTTCCTAAAGTGATCAGGGAAAAGGGGAAAATAACCTCTATGTTGTAAAATATTTATAGTAGCTCTCTTTGTGTTGGCAAAGAACTAGAAATTGAGAGGATGGTCATCAATTGGGAGAATGGATAAACAAGTTATGGCATATGATTGGGATAGAATATTACCATAATATAAGAAATTATGAGCAGACTAATTTAGGGAAGAAATGGATAGACCTACATGAAAGTATGAAGAGTAAAATGGGTAGAACGAAGAGAACATTATATACACAAATAGAAATATTGTTTGAAGAATAACTTGTGTATGTCTAACTCCAGAGAAAGAACTGTTAAATAGAAACAAAACAAAGATATAATTTTGTACATACATATATCTTGTCAAATGAAGTCTTCTCTAGTATGAAGAGGAGAGGGGTGGGGAGATGCCTGGGAACTTTAATGTAACAAATAAATAGATTACTTTATTAACTTAAAAAAAAGACAGAAGTCTATATATCGCCGAAAAGAAAGTTCTTGTAGTCTCTAGTGTAGAGGCTGCAAATAAGGGTATGATGGAAACTGCCAGCTCCTTTCATGTCAGCTTCTTCACCAACTCTTTTCCTCTAGCAACCCGAAGTAGGTTGTACTAAAAGTTACTACAAAGACTGAAGAGGCTCAACTGACTCTCCAAGCACAAAGAGAACAAAGATCTTCTCTCTCCTTCTCCAGCCAACTTCACCTTATCCCCAACACAGTCACAACACAGGCATTGATCTCTACCAGTTAGAGGACTATTCTAATTTAAAGAGCTCTTGAATTTGGTTTGCATATAGTTGTTTTCATTTTATGTCTCCCATTAGATTATGACCACTTGGAGGATAGTAGCTATTTTTTTAACAATATAATTTGTTTCCAGTATCTCGGTCCCTTCCCTCCCTTCTCCACCCCATAGAAGATATCATCTGCCAAACAGATAGCTACCTATATATTATATCTTTCATGTTTCTATTTTTCAGTTCATTCTCTGGAGGTGAACATCCACAAATTAGTCTTCAAATCTTAAATCTGCAGCTGTATATAATGTTCTCTTGGTTTTACTCATTTCAGTCTTCATTATCTGGTGTAGTTCTCTCAGTTTTTAAAAAAAATTATCTGCACATCATTTCTTATGGCAAAGCAGTATTCTATCAGAAGCATTAACACAATTTGCTTAGCCACTCCCCAATTGATGGATATCTCCTTGATTTCCATATCTTTGCCAGTACAAAGAGAGATAATTTAAATATTTTGGAGTAGAGATTTCTTTCCCCTTTTTCCTTAATCTCCTTGTGACATAGACCCAGCAAAGGTATTTCTGAGTCTAAGAGTATACATAATTGTATGGCTCTCTGGGCATAATTCCAAATTGCTCTCCAAAATAGTTTTATCAGTTCACAGTTCCACCAACAGCGCATTAGTGTCCCCACTCTTCCATATTCCATCTAACATTTGTCATTTTGCCCATCCTATTTTTGCCTTGTTTTGGTATATCCAACATTTATAATAGTTGTTCATTAAATGTTTGTTGACTTTTAAGACAAAAGAAAATATGCTGAATGAACTTGCTATCACTGAACTGATTGCTCTACTCTTAATATGTTTTTTAATTAAGGGTTTGCTTTTGGCATTTCAGTTAATTAAAAATCAAATTCTTGGCTTAATGTATTCATTTTGCAATGAAGCATCTGGTTTCACAACTCAGCCTTACCACCTTCCTCTTTGTGATAATTATGCTCAAATCACTTTACCTTCTAAGAAATGTCTTCAGTTTTCTTCCTATAGTTTCATATTCCAGATGAAATCCTCTTTAGGATCCTGAAAGACAAAGTTTGCCCATCATCTTGCCCTCATCTATAATCTATATTTACTTGTATTACATTTAAACATGTCACTTATGACATCTCCAAGCTTTTAAAATGTCACTTTGATGAAGGCCTCATTATAGTTTATTATTACCTGGAGTATGTTCTTATTAATATAAACATTAACTATATTAACAAAAGCTCTTTGGAACTGGATTACATCTGTCATCATGAAGATATATTAAGAAATATTATATGGTAAAAATGTAGTAGTTTACAATTAACATTTTAATTCTTTGACTGGAACTTTGAGATAAAAATTTCATCATTTGTAGTTTGGGTAATGTAAATACAAGTGGATCATGGCTGTTCTATGGTTCAGGTCACTGTTAGATAGCCAGGTTTGAAATGTAGGGGGAATGACTTCCTTACTATTTTTCAGAGCCTTCCTAGTACTTCTTAAAAGAGGAATACTGGTTTAAAGGAAAATTATAAATTCTTTTCATGTATTTCATATACTTAACATGTACATAACAAACTATGTCCTTTGGTCAAGGTATGGCAAGCTTGAAACTGAAAAAATAATTTATGATGTCATCAAATCATATGATCATAGATCCAGAACTATAAGGAACCTCAGAGGTAATCTAATCCAAACTCATCAATCTACTCAATTGAAGATATTGAGAGGCTAAATGGTTTTTCCAAGGTCACATATGCGATTTGAATGATATTTGAACCCAGGTCCCCTCAATCCAGAGCTAGTGAACTTTTCTATTATACCACTGGCACCACTCTGTTCTTTGTGGCATTAACTATAACAATGACAATTTAAATAAATTTAAATAACATTTATTAAGTATCTACTAATTAGAAGGAGGTGATACATAGACAAACATTAAGTAATCTTTTCCCTCAAAGAGTTTACAGAGTAATAAGAGAACATGACATGTATACAGATAAGAATATTAAAGTATACCATACCAACATAGAGAACCAATACTTCAGAGTGGGCAGAAAAAGCTATAAATAAGAGGTCACACTATACCTATACTTTGGAGGAAGGTAGAAAATCTGATTTCAATCATTCTTTTTCCTTCACCCAGACTTTTAGGGTTGTTTTTTTGTCCTATTTCTTCCTTCCAAGGTTAGAAATTTTGGGGGGGTTATTTCTAATTCCTCTGTAATTCTATCTCCCCATTTAAATCCTATCTTCTTTCTTCATGTTTCCCTTTTGATTTCCCTGTGGCTTCATATTTTTCTATAAACTGTGTATGTGATCAACTTGACTTTGTCCCATTTATATGATAGTGAGGTTCAAGTGTAACATACTTCTCTAATTTATTCCTCTGTTTGTATTATATGAAGTTGAAAATTGTATCTTCTTTCTCTTTGTTTTCTAATGTATTCCCTTTTCCCTTCCTTTTTCTTCTTCACTTAAGATCATTAAGCCAATAAAAACCATGTTCCAGGATCTCTTATTTAACTCCCAATATGACTCTAAAAAAATTAAGATTCTTAGAGGCAGCTAAGTAGCACTGTGGATAGAATACCTGGACTAGTGTCAAAAGGACTTGGGTTCAAATTTGGCCTCAGACACTTCCTAGCTGTGTGAACGTAGGCAAATCACTAAATCCTGATTGCCTAGTCCTTGCTGTTCTTCCATGTTAGAACTGATCCAAAGACTAAAGGTAAGGATTTTAAAAAAGAAATTCAGATACTGAGAGAATATTTTTTTTCTTTCTTCTCCCTCTATTATAAGCATAGAAGACACTTAAACACTCAGTAGACACTTTCTCATTGTCCATTTTTGTTACTTCATTGTACTTACTTTTCCAGATTTCTCTCAACTCACATATTTGAATTTCAAAATTCCTACTTAGCTATGTTTTTTTTTTCATCATGAATGCTTAAGCTAATCTTGGTTACCAGATTTTATTACCTTCTTCCCTTTTTATGGAATATCAAATTCCAAGTTCTGCCAGACTTTAGAGAGAATTACCAGAAATGAAACATGAATGCTTTCCTTCTTACTGATGACAGTATTTTTTCTTTTAAAATGGAAGATCTGGAGTTTGGTTATGTCATTCCTAGGAGTTTTCATTTAAGAGTTTCTTTCAGAAGGTAGCCAGTGGAATCTATTTCTCTTTGTCTCTGGTTCTAATAAGTCTAAACAGTATTTCTGACTTCCTGAAACATGATACCAATGATTATTTGTTTGTTGATTATAGTTTTCATATAATTGTATGATACTTACATTATCTGTCTACTTGTTTTCTCAGTCAGTTGTTCCAATAGAGGACACCTTACATTTTTTCCTCTTTTTTGATTTTATGCTTGTATTTCTCATTGTGTCATTGAGTTATTTATTTCTATTCAGTGCCTTATAATTTTCTGGATAACCCTTATGTGGGTAAGATTTTGCAATCTCTATGCTAAACATTTTTTTCTTTTATCTAGAACTCTCACTTCATTTATGATGTGCTTTTTATGTATTGTTTCACCTATTCAGGAGAGATTTGCTTGTACAATTTCAGAATTTGTTCTTTCTCATTCCATTTATGAAGACCCTTAACTCTTGAGTCCAATGATATCAAACATTATTTTTTTTTCAGTTGTTGCTATTGTTGTTCATCCATTTCAGTCATGTCTGGCTCTTCATAATCCTATTTGAGATTTTCTTGAGAAACATACTGCAGTGATTGGCTATTTCTTTCTTTATCTTGTTTGACAGATGAAGAAACTAAAACAAAGAGGGTAAGATGACTTACCCAAGTTCACATACCTAGTTAAGTGCCTGAGGTCATATTGAAACATAGGTTTTCCTGACCCAACTTTTCTTACTCCAGACCTGGTAATCAATGCACTATGTCACCTATTTTTTACATTCCTTTCAAAAAGAAGTTTGGCCTATTTTTTTTTCCTTATGGACCAAATATATCTTGATTCTCCCTTCTCCTCAGAAGAGAGGGACAGTTATGTTTGAGTAAACAAAAACTTATCTTACACAGGAAGTTGCAGTTATTCTCACTTGATGAAAGAGATAAAAATAGTCATCTTACAAATGCTTTACTGTGTGTAGGTAATTCCTGAAGTAGAAATGTCATGAGACTGGATATAATACATGTAACTGGGAGCTCTATTGCCAAGGTATTACTATTATTCGTATTGGTTTGTGAGTCAATTCTCTAGAAAAAATTTTATCATACTCTTCCTTAAACTTTTCTACTGATATCCACATTAGCATGCCAGAAGTTTAAAGGCTTGTTCTTTAATTCATTCTCAAGTATTGCTGTTTGCTGAACTGACCCTTTGAAAGAATAGACCCTGTTTTGTCTCACTGCACTAGAGTTTAATTCTTCACTTATAGTATAAATTGATTTGCATTCATTCTTTCTTCCAAAAATGCCCTGCCCAGAATGTACTAGAGGATAAGACTGAGTCTCTAGTGAACGTGAAGCAGAGAAATAAAGGCACTAGATTAGTAGTTGCTGTTCTGTTTCCATTTTAAAAAATTATTTTCTCCCTCTTAGAAAGTATTATTTTAAAGGAATCCAGGAGATCATCTATGATTTAAATCTCTCATATTTCTTCTTTATTTTCCTATTGTCCCCAAAACTGAAAAAGCCTTTCATCTTTCTGAAACCCAGGTTACTCATCCATAAAACAAGAGGATTAGATTAATTGATCTGAAATTAATCTTTTGGATTGTGTATCTATAATCCTGTCATCCTCTGAGTTGGGACTAGAAAGTTTTCTCCATTATTTTTCTATTTCCCAAGGTACCTAGCTTGGGAGCATGAGGCAAAGGCCTCATATAACCCAACTTCCTAAGGTATTAAAGAATTTCTCAACATCTTACAAAACTACCCTTTCTCAGTGACTACATAATATTTCAGTTCATTATGCTGAAATAAAATAGCAAAAGTCAAGAAAGCCCCCACCCAGAAATATATAAATATATATATATATATATATATATATATATATATGTTTTTATTTTCCCCATACCATGCATCGAGTCTTTAAATGTTAACCTTGCTGTGCCTTTTGTCTGATTGGGGAGGCTATTTATTAGGAGCCATACAAAATAAACATGAAGAGTTCACCATAAAATATGACAACCACTTTAAATAATGTTGACTTAATTAAACTTTAAACTTTATTTATATATTTTATGGTCATAGTGTGAGCTCTTCTCGGATGTTTACTTCAGTGAAAGATCCATCATGTGAGGACCTTGAAAGGAATTAATCCCCGTAGCCCTGGCACAGAACTCAGCTCCAACAATTCAGATCTAAATATTTAGTGATGGATGATCCCTGTTTATAGAACCGAGGGCAGCATGACATTTAAATGGGATCTGTGCTTGCTATAGCAAGACCGCTGTTGAAAAGAAATTGGAAACTGAAGTCATGCCAACCATCGGAAGTTGATAAGTCCATTCCTTGACTGTTGGGTTTTTCTCCCCTTTCAGCCAGTTCTGGTTCTGAAGGCTTCTTCACAAACATTACAAATGGTTTTCCAAAGTAGAGGTTCTGCTGACTCTTGAACATTTTCTAGTGCATTGCATGGTTAAACTAATAGCCTTGCTGGGTGTCAGCCAAAGGTTACAGGCCTCTCAAAATATTCCTGGAAGAAAAAAAAGTTTATCACTGAACTAAAGTTTCTCATTAGTAACCCTGTGTTGTCTAATCTGCGAAATTACATGATTAACTCTTTTGCAGAGACAGCTTCAGCCAAAGCTTACAGTCCCACAGGAAGTTATTAAAAGTATCACTGAGATAATTTCCCTGCTTTGTACTTGGCCTCTGGGGTAAAGGAAATACATCATTAGAAGAATACTTTATAATAAAACCATAGATCACTCACAATTATTAAATGACTGTCAAAGAAGATTATTATTTTTGAAAATTGAAGACTATGATTTGAAAAACAAATAAAAAACTTGAAAGAAATTAATGCTTCCTTTGTTTTTTTGAAGAGAAATAAGAAGCATGCCTTTTTCTCTCCCCCATTAATTTTGAAGTCAATATTTTAATGTATCTCTACTCAAGCACATATATCTTACCTTATACATGTTTTTTCTTGGTAATTCACAGGTTTCTTTACATGCAAAAAATCCTCATTAGCCATTGAAAAGCAAGAAAGAAACCAATTAAGGCAGGCCAAAAGGAAAAGTATTGGAAAATATTCCATTGATGTATGAACAAGTCAGAAAATTTTATCTTTAACATCTAAAGAAAGAAGCTATATATAAATAATGCATGACCCAAAACAAAGTTTTATTATGGAGACTAGAGTGGTTTCTTGTGAAGGATAAAAGAGTCCTTCCTGGTACTAGACACAGTATCCAAGCACTTAGTAGATACTTACTGAAACCGTCCCAGATAATTCATTTTTATGTCAGTTGAACACAAGGATAACTACTCTGAAGAAAAAAAAAAAATAATTGTTTTAGGATATTAATCCAAATACATTGCAAATACGTGTAGCTGTGTCTTGGCACTCTAACGCACTTAGCATAGTTTCTATATGTAGATAGAATCCACTCCCTAGGCTCTGCACTCCCTAAGTTTGTCCTACCCTACATCCCATATTGCCAGTGTACTTTGCGTGACACAGGGGGACAGAAAGAAAAAGGTGTGACAGATGTGGTGCGTGAGGCCGGGCTTGCTGTCTCTGGGTGGGCGCTGTGGTGAAAGACAGTCTTGAGCGGAGTGGCCTTAAGTGGACTGTTTTTTGTGTGGATTTAAGCGGATAGGCAGGCTGAGGATTTGGGCATCCTGATTCAACTTAGGGTGTTTTAGTTAGGTGTTATTTTCTGTCTCCTTCCTACATTTCCCTCTTTTTACTTTATCTCCATTTTGATTAAAACGTAATAGTTAAGAACTACTAACAAACTCGTAACATGAGAGTTAATTTTATAGACAGAGACTAAAACAATTATTTTTATTAATATTATGTTTAATAATTTTACTTTCCTTATTACATTTGGAAGATAATAAGTTATATAAAAGTTAGCCATTGCTATTTGATGATGATGATGATTATAGCTCCTTGGAACAATGTTAATTCTGAAACCTATTCTGGCTACCTTGTTTAATAATATCTTATTTTTGCCTTTTTAAAAAGAAATTATGACTTCTTTTTTCTTTCTAACTCTATGAAATGTATTGTTGCTTATGAAACCAAGATCCCACAAGGTTAGCAGTATGTGGAAGAAAACTGCCAAGCAATTCACATAGCTGCAAATGACATATGTGAATCTGATTAGTCTTCCTTCTTTCCATGTAGCTCCCCAAATTAATTGAAAGATGCCATTTAGTGTCAAGTAGATGAATTTAATTGTTTAGAGTGCCAAAGATCTTACAAGTTCCTGAGGATTAAAGACAATTAAATTGGGGGCAAATTAATAAAAGACTGATTAGATTTGGGTCTTTTAAAAATATGAATCATATAACCATGGAAAAATATTCTAAATAAAAAATTATTAAAACAAAAAAATCAAAAAAGTTAGGAAAAAAAGAATATCACATGTAGAATAGATTCATGTTCTAGATACTAAAGCTTACTATAGAGAAAGATGATTGCAGATATAAGGAGTGGTTTTATCTGTTTTTGAAGTTATTTTTTCTAATCAGAACTGTAACATCTTTATAAAACTTGTCTAGCTGCCACTCTTGATACCATCTTTGAAAGGAAAGGAGAATATGACTATATCAAGAATTATAGCTTTTCTTTCTTGCCTTTTGTTGTAATGTCCAGAATGCAACTTCTGCATTGGATTAGTCAACAATGCAGATGGAGTCAGTTCTGAACTGACTGGAAAGGTAGCCTCTTATGTGCTGTCATTTGAAAAGTATTGAAAGTGTTCCTACTCATAACCATCTCCCTCCTAAGCTTCCTAGAATTCCCGCAATTAGTCCCATTGAATTAAAGCAACAAAAGATTCTATTATCTGAAANTATATATATATATATATATGTTTTTATTTTCCCCATACCATGCATCGAGTCTTTAAATGTTAACCTTGCTGTGCCTTTTGTCTGATTGGGGAGGCTATTTATTAGGAGCCATACAAAATAAACATGAAGAGTTCACCATAAAATATGACAACCACTTTAAATAATGTTGACTTAATTAAACTTTAAACTTTATTTATATATTTTATGGTCATAGTGTGAGCTCTTCTCGGATGTTTACTTCAGTGAAAGATCCATCATGTGAGGACCTTGAAAGGAATTAATCCCCGTAGCCCTGGCACAGAACTCAGCTCCAACAATTCAGATCTAAATATTTAGTGATGGATGATCCCTGTTTATAGAACCGAGGGCAGCATGACATTTAAATGGGATCTGTGCTTGCTATAGCAAGACCGCTGTTGAAAAGAAATTGGAAACTGAAGTCATGCCAACCATCGGAAGTTGATAAGTCCATTCCTTGACTGTTGGGTTTTTCTCCCCTTTCAGCCAGTTCTGGTTCTGAAGGCTTCTTCACAAACATTACAAATGGTTTTCCAAAGTAGAGGTTCTGCTGACTCTTGAACATTTTCTAGTGCATTGCATGGTTAAACTAATAGCCTTGCTGGGTGTCAGCCAAAGGTTACAGGCCTCTCAAAATATTCCTGGAAGAAAAAAAAGTTTATCACTGAACTAAAGTTTCTCATTAGTAACCCTGTGTTGTCTAATCTGCGAAATTACATGATTAACTCTTTTGCAGAGACAGCTTCAGCCAAAGCTTACAGTCCCACAGGAAGTTATTAAAAGTATCACTGAGATAATTTCCCTGCTTTGTACTTGGCCTCTGGGGTAAAGGAAATACATCATTAGAAGAATACTTTATAATAAAACCATAGATCACTCACAATTATTAAATGACTGTCAAAGAAGATTATTATTTTTGAAAATTGAAGACTATGATTTGAAAAACAAATAAAAAACTTGAAAGAAATTAATGCTTCCTTTGTTTTTTTGAAGAGAAATAAGAAGCATGCCTTTTTCTCTCCCCCATTAATTTTGAAGTCAATATTTTAATGTATCTCTACTCAAGCACATATATCTTACCTTATACATGTTTTTTCTTGGTAATTCACAGGTTTCTTTACATGCAAAAAATCCTCATTAGCCATTGAAAAGCAAGAAAGAAACCAATTAAGGCAGGCCAAAAGGAAAAGTATTGGAAAATATTCCATTGATGTATGAACAAGTCAGAAAATTTTATCTTTAACATCTAAAGAAAGAAGCTATATATAAATAATGCATGACCCAAAACAAAGTTTTATTATGGAGACTAGAGTGGTTTCTTGTGAAGGATAAAAGAGTCCTTCCTGGTACTAGACACAGTATCCAAGCACTTAGTAGATACTTACTGAAACCGTCCCAGATAATTCATTTTTATGTCAGTTGAACACAAGGATAACTACTCTGAAGAAAAAAAAAATAATTGTTTTAGGATATTAATCCAAATACATTGCAAATACGTGTAGCTGTGTCTTGGCACTCTAACGCACTTAGCATAGTTTCTATATGTAGATAGAATCCACTCCCTAGGCTCTGCACTCCCTAAGTTTGTCCTACCCTACATCCCATATTGCCAGTGTACTTTGCGTGACACAGGGGGACAGAAAGAAAAAGGTGTGACAGATGTGGTGCGTGAGGCCGGGCTTGCTGTCTCTGGGTGGGCGCTGTGGTGAAAGACAGTCTTGAGCGGAGTGGCCTTAAGTGGACTGTTTTTTGTGTGGATTTAAGCGGATAGGCAGGCTGAGGATTTGGGCATCCTGATTCAACTTAGGGTGTTTTAGTTAGGTGTTATTTTCTGTCTCCTTCCTACATTTCCCTCTTTTTACTTTATCTCCATTTTGATTAAAACGTAATAGTTAAGAACTACTAACAAACTCGTAACATGAGAGTTAATTTTATAGACAGAGACTAAAACAATTATTTTTATTAATATTATGTTTAATAATTTTACTTTCCTTATTACATTTGGAAGATAATAAGTTATATAAAAGTTAGCCATTGCTATTTGATGATGATGATGATTATAGCTCCTTGGAACAATGTTAATTCTGAAACCTATTCTGGCTACCTTGTTTAATAATATCTTATTTTTGCCTTTTTAAAAAGAAATTATGACTTCTTTTTTCTTTCTAACTCTATGAAATGTATTGTTGCTTATGAAACCAAGATCCCACAAGGTTAGCAGTATGTGGAAGAAAACTGCCAAGCAATTCACATAGCTGCAAATGACATATGTGAATCTGATTAGTCTTCCTTCTTTCCATGTAGCTCCCCAAATTAATTGAAAGATGCCATTTAGTGTCAAGTAGATGAATTTAATTGTTTAGAGTGCCAAAGATCTTACAAGTTCCTGAGGATTAAAGACAATTAAATTGGGGGCAAATTAATAAAAGACTGATTAGATTTGGGTCTTTTAAAAATATGAATCATATAACCATGGAAAAATATTCTAAATAAAAAATTATTAAAACAAAAAAATCAAAAAAGTTAGGAAAAAAAGAATATCACATGTAGAATAGATTCATGTTCTAGATACTAAAGCTTACTATAGAGAAAGATGATTGCAGATATAAGGAGTGGTTTTATCTGTTTTTGAAGTTATTTTTTCTAATCAGAACTGTAACATCTTTATAAAACTTGTCTAGCTGCCACTCTTGATACCATCTTTGAAAGGAAAGGAGAATATGACTATATCAAGAATTATAGCTTTTCTTTCTTGCCTTTTGTTGTAATGTCCAGAATGCAACTTCTGCATTGGATTAGTCAACAATGCAGATGGAGTCAGTTCTGAACTGACTGGAAAGGTAGCCTCTTATGTGCTGTCATTTGAAAAGTATTGAAAGTGTTCCTACTCATAACCATCTCCCTCCTAAGCTTCCTAGAATTCCCGCAATTAGTCCCATTGAATTAAAGCAACAAAAGATTCTATTATCTGAAAGGATTATCACAAATACAAAGTTAACACTTTAATCATTGAATGAGCCTCTAACAAACTAGATCACAGAACAAATAGTCTTTAATAAGCAGAAGACATCAGGATAAGCCTGTAACTTGGGGTTCTACTGCCTATGATGAGGCAGCAACATAAAAGCAATAAATGCCTTGGTATGAAATATACAAAAAGAGGAATGGAGACTACAATCATAGGATCATAGAATTCAAGCCTGGAAGGTACTTTGACATCATCTATTCTAACCCCTTAATATCACAATTAAGTAAACTAAGTGCCAGAGAAGTGAAGCAAGCAAGTTTCAAAACTAGAATTCATGAAACAAGTTTCAGAGTTGGATTCTGACTATAAATTCAATACTCCTAAAATTATTGATGTTTTGATTTTATATCACCTTCATTTCTAAACTCTCTTCCTCTGATCTTTTCTACCCAACACTAATAAGAAAGAAGAAAAAGAAAAAAAGTAGTCCAACAAAAATAAACAACCCATTAATTATCTTTCGATATATGTAGTTTTTCTATAGTATAGTGCCTATAGTCTACATAGCTAGAGTCCCTAGATATACTTCTCTGCCTAAGAGGCCCAGCGTGGAAATCCACTGTCCAAGCTCAGATGATATAGCAGGCTGCCTGAATGAGTAGGTTTTTACTGTTTCTAGTAATAGAAATCAACAAAAGTTACAACCCTGAGGCAATAAGACTTTAACATTTCAAAGTGTTTTAGAATTGCAAAATAAGGAAAAAAGACCACAGGGTGGTCTGTAATGGAGTCTTCCAAATGGAGGCATGAACTTTCAGTTATGTTACAAACACGTCATTCAGAAGATGAAGTTATAAGTCAGTCAGGTTACAGAATTATAGTTCATCACAAGGTAGGGTAAGCACCATTTGCCTTGTGGCAGTGATTTTATCAAAACCAGATGGGAGATGGAAGCAAAGAAAAGCAAGTCCAGGAAGATATTCATGACTTTAACAATGCATAGAAGGAGTCTCTCAAAAATATAATATAAGCTCTTCCAATAGAACATAACCAACTCTAGGAAGCACTTGATTTTTGAAAATATTTCTATTGATTAACACAGTGCCTGGAAAATACTATGCACCTAATATTAAATAAATGGAGTATTTTTCATAATCACAGAGACCAGTAATGATCATGTCTTTCTGCTAAGCCTGCAAAAAGAAGAAATAGGTCATTTTTAGACCTATTCTGGACTTTTACTATCCTCTTTTAATTCCAGCAGGTAAGATCATTCCCCAAACTACAAAAAAATTCTCCTAGGATATCATTTACATTCATGACTGGACTGCTGTCCTAGGTCCTCCATTGACATTCTTATTTTTTTTGAAGATCCTCTTTGGAATTATAAAAAATAATTATTTGAAATAATAAGTAAAGATTATGGACCACTAATTGAATTTTGTATACTCTTTTGAAATTTATGGTGGTTATGGAAGCAGAGTAGCAGACAAAAATCAGAATTTGTATCATACCTTTTACACTTACTACCTGTATGACCATGATCTTAGTCATGGAAAGCTTGTTTCTTTATCTGTAAAATATAAACAATAACAGTAATCTCTTTACTTATCAGAATCTTTGGGAATTCTCCAACACTTACCTATCACGTTCTAGATGGCTGCAATATGTCTCAGTGGAAAAAGTTCTAAAACCCATCAGACTTGATATTTTAAAATTATATTTATATATATATATGTGCATATATATACATATATACATATATGTCAATTACCTGAAAAAACAATTTTCAAAATACTTTATTTTAAATTTTGAGTTTTGAATTCTCTCCTTCCCTGAAGTCTTCCTTGAGAAGGCATACAATTTGATTTCAATTATACATGTCAGGTCATACCAAAAAAAAAAAATTAGCCATATTAGCCATGTAGGAAAAAAACACAGACAAAAAGAAACTTTTTAAAAAGTATTCTTCAATTTCCATGTGGACCCCATTAGATCTTTTTCCAGAGGGGGATAGTATGTTTCACCATAAGACCTTTGTAATTGCTTTGGATCATTGTCTTGATCAGAGTAGTTGTTTTTCAAAGTTGATCATTATTACAAAATTACCATTACTGCTTATAGTGTTCCAATAGTTCTGCTCATTACCCATTTCATATGTCTTCCCAGGTTTTTCTGAAACCATTCTGCTTGTCATTTCTTACAGTATCATACTATCCCATCAAAGTTATGTTACACAACTTGTTCAGCTGTTTTACAATGGATGGGCATTCCCTCAATTTCCAATTCTTTGCCATTACAAAAAGGATTGCTATAAATGTTTTTGTACAGACAAGTCCTTTTCCTTTTAAAAAAAATCTCTGGGGTATAGACCTAGTTGATATTGTTGGGTCCAAGATTTTATAGTCTCACAGTTTCATAGTCCTTTGAGTATAGTTCCAAATTGCTTTCTGGAATGGTAGGAAGAGTTTACAAATCCACCAACAATGTATTAGTGTCCCAATTTGTATTCATTCCCTCCAACATTTATCATTTCTCTTTTCTACCATATTAGCTAATCGGATAGATGTGAATTGTTATAATTTGCATTTCTCTCATCAATAATAATTTAGAGCATTCTCATGCAACTATATGTAGGTTTGATTTATTCTGAAAACTACTTGTATATATTGTTTGGCCATTAACCAGTTGCAGAATGATCCGTATTCCTATAGATTTAATTCAGTTCTCAATAGAGTTGAGAAATGTGGCCTTAATCAGAAAAAAGTTGCCCTAAATTTTTCCCCATTATTTTTTGTTTTCCTTGTAATCTTGGTTGCATTGGATTTATTTGTGCAAAATCTTTTTAATTTAATATAATCAAAATTATGCATTTTATTTCCCATAATTCTCTCTATTTCTTGTTTGTTATAAATTCTTCCCTTAACCATAGATCTGACATTTTAAGATATTCCATTCTCCCCTAATTTGCTTGTTATACCACTTTTTATGTCTAAATCATAAACCCATTTTGACCCTGTCTTGGTATATGGTGTGAGGTGCTGATCTATGCCTAGTTTTTGCCAAATTGCTTTCCAAATTTCCCAGTAATTTGTTAAATAGTAAATTCTTATCCCCAAAGCTTGGATTTTACTTTTATCAATAACAATTTCTATAGTAATATGCTACTATGTATGATGTATTAAATCTCTTCCACCGGTCAACCACTCCATTCTTAACCCAGTACCAAATTATTTTGATAGTTAACACTTTGTAATAATAAGTTATCCTGAGAGAGAAAATTGTTTCATCCCAACATTTGTTTCTGCTGTTCAAGAATTCAATTTGAGATGCTATTTTAAAACTGTTTGAAGGGGACTTTGGAAAAGCTTAGGCTAGTCTTTGTCTTTACTGTTCTATCTATCTCTTTTGACTAAATATTTTCTTAAAAATAAACCAAGATTGTATAGATATGTCAACAGTGTACTCAGTTCCCAATGTAGAAAAATCTACGGTTTCATCATATCAATAAGGGAAATGAACATCTTCATACCAAAAGTCATTCCAATAGTATAGTGACATCAGTGCTGGCACTGGAACTTATATACTCTCTTCCTAAGTCCAACCAGTCCTCCTCTCTGCCATTGCTGAATTATCTCATATTAAAGAGGTAAGAAAAAACTACAGTGGAGGGGAAAAGAGAAGATGAGAGTGGTGGGCAATACATGAATCTTAATCTCATCAGAATTTGCTGAATGGAAGTAACACACACTCAACTGGATATAGAAATCTCTCTCTCTGGCATTGATTATATATACTTTTATATGTTCAACCTTCAAACTTCCTACTTTTTTCATTGCTATTGTTCAGATTTATTCCTCTAGGCAAAAAGCACTTCACTCTAATCTTGCTTCTTCATTCTCATCTTATTTTAGTTCTGCTGTTCTTGGGGATTTTTTCTGTTTAAGACCCTAGAGAGTTTTTCTATTTTGAGCAAGCTCTACTACATTGTAGACATTTTCCTCAAATTCTCTTTCTACTTACTTGACTTAATTGAAATCTGTTTTTCTCTGCTGGTAGCAGTACTTCTCTTCAATAAGAGCCTCTTCTAAAAATTCTCTTTATCTCTCTCACTTATAGGGAAGAAGTCTTAGAAAGAAGGGTTGGTTTATCCTTTGTTACCCAATGGAACTTACATTTGGCCATTTGACACTCATTGTTCATCATTACTTTTCATCTTTTGAAATCTATGTCATAAAATTAAACCACTCTTCACTGTTCTCTAAAGTTGTCAATCTATGGAAAATTCTCATACTTTCTTCAGTAACTTCACAACAGAATTCATAGTCATCCTCTCTACTCCATTCCCTCTTTTTATCCTTGCCAGATTTTGTGGTTATTATTTGCTTATTTATTTGAAGAAGGATATTAAATGTCTACTAAATACAAGGCACAATATTAGTGATGTTCTGGATATAAATAGGTAAAAATGGCAGTCCTTGCCTTCAAGAAAAGAACCCTTTTAATACACTGACTTTTCCTACTTAGCACCAGTACCATTCATTGCTACTTCACCAACACTGCCATATCTTTGGCTTCATCACTTAGAACTGCTTCATTTCTAAGATCTCTGAAAACATTTTTTTGGACCACAACTTCCTATCTCTCTAGTATGTTCCTCAATACTACCATACATGATCTGAATCTTTATCTTTCCCATACTTCCTTAACCTCTCACTATAATCCAATCCCACTCCAGTAAAGCTTCCATTTTCTCCTTGTTTTTTTTCCCTGAACCTGTAATGATCTATTTGAATAATGTAGTTACTAAGTAACCTAAAATTCCTCAACTGTGACCTCCTGTTCCCACTTTTTAAATGTCATCTCTGAATGATTCCCCAGTATCCACTTTCTACACTCCTGGACTGCTGAGGACTGCTAAATAAAGTTTACAAACAATGCTGAATAAGTTTCCTACAAATTCATGCTATCTAAACTGAGTTATTCTCTCACTACGGCTTAGCTATCTTTCTATTTATATTTTGTTAGTTCCCTGTTATATCCTCTCCAATGGCTGCTCTAAACATTTTTTCCACTGTGACTTTAATTCTCAGCAGGTAACTTTTCTTGTTTCCTTGGGCCATGAATATGTAAAGTGACAGACAGATTAAAAACCCTACTTCTAATGATTCATGATGAGACAAATGGTATTGCCAACAACAACAAACAACAACAAATGTTTCTAGGGATTATGAAATCCTGGACAAAAAAAAATGAAGACAAAAGAGGTACTGATGACTTTTCCACCACTGCTATGCTTTGAAGCTATGGAATTTAGAAAGAAAAAGGAAGAAATTCGAGTAAAAAACTGATTTTTAAAATGGTGCTTAAGATCAGGATTATATTTCTGAACTATTGATCAAAAGGTAGGAATTACAGGCTCTTGGAAAAGGTGGTAGTATCCATAGTAGCAGCTAATAAAATACTTTTTCTTAGATTCTTGCAAATTTTAACAAGCGAACTTTAAACTGAAAATTAAAGGAAAATAAGCAAAGGAAGAAAACTGATTGTTCATATATCTATCTATCTGGATAAGTGCCATACAGTGTAACATCAATGACAGAGAGAGAAAAATAGCAGAAGAAAGGATCCATAAATTTTTTTTAAACCCTTACCTTCCATCTTGGAGTCAATACTGTCTATTGGCTCCAAGGCAGAAGAGTGGTAAGGGCTAGGCAATGTGGGTCAAGTGACTTGTCCAGGGTCACACAACTTGGAAGTGTCCGAGGCCAGATTTGAACCTAGGACCTCCGTCTCTAGGCCTGGATTTCAATCCACTAAGCCACCCAGCTGCCCCCAGGACCAGTAATTTATAGAAAACAAATTCCAAAAATAATAAAAGCCCTGGTCAAATGTGTATTTACCCAAAGTATAAGAAATACAAATGAAAGATTCTGATGCAGAGGAAAATTAAACTGAAAAGATATTGAGGGTCGCTAAGACGTAATTCAGGGCTCTTGAATATGATAAACCCTTATGGAATATGATAGACAAATAGAGCAGAATAGGGGTAGAGTTTTAGTTTAAGAAGATATACTCAGGTGAGCAAATTCAGGAATCAGAGAAGAAATATGGTGAAGAATATTTGTTAAAAATTAACAGGGGGGAAAAGGAGTAGCATAAACATCTGATTGGCAGAGAGGAAGGAGCACTACCATGGATAACAATGTATTTTGTTCCACAAACCCTTGTCAACATTAATAACAGAAAAAGTGTAATAAACTCCCAGGATAAATCAATGCATTAATTGTAATCTTTTTAAGGTCTATTCATTAAGTGTTTACAATAACTGCAATGATTAATTTTGCACAAAAAAGCTCCAAACTAAAATTTACATGATATAATATAAAATATAAGACTTTATTCTACCTACAATTATGAAAACTAGAAAATTCTAAGTGTTCATATAATAACTATGAACATTCAGTAAGAATTAAAAGAAGAATCCAGGAAGACTTCATATGCTTGCTATTTATTATCTGCAAAATTTCATATTAAATTTCCTTTTTCCAAATATTGGGGAAAATAAGCAATGTTCATAATAATGTACAACTTGTCCTCAGCCAAATAGTGCAAACCTTTGTGCAAATAAAAAAACTCCAACATAACATAACAAAATAATAATATGTAAACTTAATTTTGGTATTGTACTTTTTTACTTAAATAATTGCAATATTTGGCCCAGTACCAAACAGACATGTTCTTATATGTAGCTCTGAATCAAGTTAATTTCTGGAATTTTATTTAAAATGAATAAAATAAAATGTGTTCACAGAAATGTGTAGCGGAAATGATTAGAGAATTTCACAAGTTCTTTTGCTGAGAGATGAAAAAAATTTTTTTTTACTTTTAGCCTAATAGCCAATTGATGAAAATTAATTACAAGTTACAATGTAAAATATTTACTTTTCTACTGGCTAATGAGGTGCAGTATTAAACATATGTAAAACTCAATTACATAATATATTTTGTTTTTTTTAACAATATTTACATATAAATTGGATTTTGTAAAGAAGTGACTTTCTTCTCTTCCACCACTGACATTCCAGGTACACTCTGACAGAAACCCTAGTGACCAACTCATCAGTGTTGCTGATGAATTCTTTTGAAGTAAATAAACAAATAGTAACATATGCAAAGATTAAATTTTAAGTTTTTTTACCCTTAACATGGAAATGAGAGGCAATATAAGTTTGTTTCTGCAGGAACAAATTGGTGATGATCTCTAATGGTTTCAAGATGGCTTGTAATATTCATGCCCTAAGATCATGATATTTAAACACCCTGATCTAAGAGAAGTATTTCTTCTTTCACTATCATGCTTATATCATCCTTATAGCAGGATGTGCTATAAGAACACAAAGGTGTATAATATTTTCATCTGATGGGTATGAGTAAATGGTAATGGGAAGGCCAGCTAGGTAGCACAGTGGGTAGGGTGTCAGTGCAACATGGAAAATGGCAGGGTGGAATTCCTGCAAGATACAGGGTCAAGCCTCACCCAAAATTCCAGGGGATCCTCCCCTCCTGGAGAACTCTGGGTGAGAGAACAGTTTGAAAGCAGTTAAACAGTTGGTTCCTCAGGGGTTGAAGTGAGCAGGTCATGCTGCTTGCTGTTCCCGGTTTTGGGGATTGCTTTGGGGGCCATCTGGGGCAAGAACCATCTTGGTTCAGCTCAGTGGTTTGCTTGTTTAGCTGAACTAGACCTTTCTAGTAACAGCACAATTGTTATTTAGATATTTAGATATTGGAAGTGATAATTACAGGCTAGAGAGCAAACTAGCTAAAAGTCTGCCACTCCCTCCTGTGGGGAGAGACAGTTTCTACCTAACAGTTCAGGGCTTCCCAGATCTTATCCAAATCTTTGAAACCCCTTCCCTGCCTTCCCTACTTCTTTTATCAGTATAAACTTCATCTTTTGGGAGCAGCGCCTGTTTATTATTCTGGGGAAACTTACATCCAACTTCAGCTAAGTTTCCTTCAGCTGTTCGGCCCATACAAGTTAGATTCCTCTGTCCCTGATTACAACAACACATCACGCTTCTCCTATTGTCCCCCAGTCAAACCTGTGGGGAATATAAGTTGAGAAAGTGAACATCATTAGAGATTTGCCTTGCTGAGCCTTGCCAGGGTACGTCAGTTCTGCCTCCATTTCCAACTGATTTCCAACTGCTTGGTGGAAGGGGTAAGAGTAAGGAGTACCTACCCCTCCCTACTCACTCTAGCCTGGGGGGGGGGGGAGTGAGTCCTGCAGGTTTCTAGTTTCAGGCCATCAATTTAGCTTCCCAGACATCTTTGTTAAGATCAACATAACAGTCAGGCCTGGAGTTGGGAGGACTTGGTTTCAAACCTGGTCTTGGATGCTTCCTAGGCAAATCATTTGTGAACCTGGGCAAATCACCTGACCCCAATAGTTTAGCCCTTACCACTCTTGTCTTGGAATTTATACTGAGACAGAAGGCAAGAGATTTTTTAAATGGTGATGAAGGGCAGTGTGCAGAATAGAAATGAAGGTACGTGTATGACCATCTGTTGGGAATTGGTTTGCAATCTTTGTTTTGTTTTAGTAGACCAAAATCATTGTGTGAATGGTCACGACAACTTTGAATCACTAGTGAATAAGTCTATAATCAAATATTCACATGCATATTTTCACAATGGAAAAATGTATAATAGAATTGGTCTTATTGCTTAAGGTACCATTAAATAATTTTAGCACAAACCCCTTTGATCATCATTATGAATACCCCAGAAGTTTGCATATCACTCACTAAATGGAAATCACCACATCATTAAACTTGAAATCAGGAAAGTCTGAGTTAAATCTGACCTCAGACATTTACTATCCTTCTGATGCTGAGAGTCAGTTAATTTCTGCCCCAACTTCCTCATCTGTAAAATGAAGATAATAATAGCACCTACTTGTCTGGATGACTATGAAGATAAAATTAGCTAATATGCATAAGAAGTTTTATAAAACTTAAAGCACTACTTATGCTCTGTTTATTATTGTTGTTATTAGTATATAATACAGATGAGTCAAAGAGAGGAACAATATATATGAAGAGTTCAGGAAAGAGTTTACAATCCTGGCAAGATGACATGATAGAGTAGTGATGGGAGACTTCAATTATCCAGACATTTGCTGATATCTTCACTGCTAAAAGGAAAGCCAATAACTTCTTGGCATGAAAATGATAATATGATTCTTTAAAAGGTTATAAATACAAAAGGGGAGGTGCTATTCTGTAGTTGATTCTTACTAATAAAGATGAAGTGGTTGATGAAGTAAAATGAGATAATGTGTGTAAAGTGCTGTGCAAACTTTACAGCACTATATAAATGTCAGCTGTGTCATTCTTTCCATGTTTATGTCAGATAGAGCACAGTTAGAAATGGTCCTAGGACAAGTAGCTATCCTGTGATTATTCCTTTAGGTTCAATAAACTATTATGCAGGTGGATAAAATGATTGATTTTTTTGTGCCTGAATGAAAGCATTAAGATGCAGCCTCATCTTCTGTAGCCCAGCCAAAAGCATCTGCAAGGTAACTCACATAAGAGGATGATGGAAATGACATGGATTTCTTCCTCACCCTACAAGGTTTTGCTTTCTGTCATTAGGTTTCAGTATGTGAGAGAGAATTTTATTGCACATAGCTTGGAGTATGGTAACATCTATTTAAAATTTCCCCAATTTTTGTATGTCAATGTTATGTTTGAGTGATTATAAGAAATAATTTTCTTTTTAATAATGCTCTGGTTCATTTATTGTTGAATTCTCATGTGTATTTGAGGTTTCTTTTGTAATCTGGAAATTTATCATATTAGTATATCAGAAATATGGAGTTTTTGATATATAATTCTGACAATTTCATATCTTTGTAGTTATTCAGTCAGGGTTAATTTTTGTAACCTGAAGTGACATATGGTACAGTTTCTACCACTTTCTTGAAGTCTGCATCAAAGCCTCTGTTCCTTAAGACTGAGATTTCTGTAGTTTCCAGAAGCACTAGCCTTATCTTACATGAAATAAAAAATCTCTCATGTCCTATTTAAAAAATGGTTGAATCAGACATATTTGTTTGATCGTTCTTTGTTGACACATTGCTGATTGAGTTTTATTTTTTCCAGGAACAGGCTGTTTGGTTCCATTCTTGGATGTTGCCATTCTAAAACTTCATTGGCTACTAAGTCAATGGCAGTTCTTTTTTTAAAAATAAGATCAGTGACATGGATTTCATATTATTTTTTATTTATATATTTGTTTTTTTGTGACATTATAATTCCGAGGTGCACCTTCCCTTACCTCCTTGCATTACAGAAGGTATCAATTAATAAACATATACATGTATATCATTTCATATACATAAAATATATATAAAGAAATGTGGCCTAGTAGTACCAGATCTAAACTGCACCATAAAGAATTTATTTGGAGGGGTTTTTTTGTATGGGTATGCTATTACAACAATGACCATTATGAAAGTCTGTTTTGTATAATAACAAAAATACAAATTTATTTTTAAAATGACATGTATGACTGGTGATCCACTATCAGGGATCTCCGAAATTAACTTTTGGGAGATTGGAGAAATGCAAACATGGGCATAATTTTTAAAAGGGAAGGAGAAAAGAAGTAAGTCTGCAGACTATAGACCAATGCGTATTATTTTAATTCCTCACAAAATTCTAAATTATATTATTAAATATATGGGACCTAGAGTCAGGAATTCTTGAGTTCTAATTCCACTTCAGACACTTACTAGCTGTGTGACCCTGGGCAAGTTGTCTAACCACTCTTTACCTCAGTTTTCTCTGTAAAATAAGAATGATAGTAATAGCACTTACCTCCCAAAATTGCTATGAGGATTAAATGAAAAAAATAATTGTAAGGTGTTTAGCACCATGCCTGGCACATAGTAAATGCTATATAAATGTTTGTTGTTATTGTTCTTGTTGATAACCAGCATCACTTTATTTATAATAGGTTATGCTAGAATAAGTTCATTTTCTTTTTTTCGAGGGGGGTCACTAGACTCGTAGTTTGGAAGAATACTTAAAATATGATTTCTCCAATTTTAGCAAAGCATTTGATAAAGTTTTTCATACTACCTATTAGGACAAGAGGTAAATATTTGAATTAGATGATGGCATAGTTAGCTAGATTAAGAAATGACTGAATGAGTGGACTCAGAGTTGAATGAAACCCAAAAGTTGAATGAAGTTCTCTAATGGAGGGTTCCAGGGATCTGTCAACTCATCATATTTGACTCTTCATCAGTGAGTTGGGTGTTAATAGAGAGGGTATGCTTACTGAAATTTGTTACATAACTAATACAGATTGATAGTTAAATTGATGGATAGAGTCAAAGTCATCTTGACTTTCTAGAATAATGGGCTGAATCTAATAAGATGAAATCTAATGGAGAACATTGTGAAGATCTATCATAGGTTGTTTCGGTAAAATGAGTTTCCAAGGTAAGATATGATGGGTTAATGGGACAAAAGCAATACAATGTGGATAAGAAATATTTCCCCTGAAAATGATATAAGGTATTCTACGGACTGCATTCTCAATATTAGCCAACAGTGCCTCATATCAGTCAAAAGAGCTAATGTAATCTTGGGCTTTGTTGAAATGTTTAGTTTCCAGAATAACAAAGGTGAAACATCTCATTGTATAGCCTGTGCTAGTCAAACTATATCTAGAAATGTGTGTTAATTTTTAAACATCATATTTTAGAAAAACCATTGGCAAGCTACAGGAGATTCACAAAGGGTAGTCAGGATGATGAAGGGTATAAAATGGTATATCATAAAAGGATCAGACAAGGAAATTGAGGCTGTCTAATCTAGAGAAGACAAAAAAAAAACAATTTCTGTTTCAAAGTGTATGAAGAGTGGTGGTATTAAAAAGGGATTAACCTAATGCTTCTTGGCACCAGAGAGGAGTGCTAGAATAAATAGGTGGAAGCTGAAGAGAGATAGATTTAGACTTCATGTCAGGAAAAACTTCTTAGCAATTTGAGTTTTCTAAATGTGGAATTTCTTTCCGTGTAAGGGTGCAGGTCTCCACACACCAAGTGCTTTGTTTTTCCTACTTCAAGTCCCAACTAAAATCCCTTTTTCTTTCCCAATCCTTCTTAATTCTAAGGTCTTCTCTGTTGATTACTTCCAATTTATTTGGAATATAGCTTGTTTGTACATAGGTATTTATATGTTGTCTCTCTCAGTTGGCTATGAGTTTCTTGAGAGTAAGGACTATCTTTTACCTTTCTTTGTAACCCCAGTACTTATCACAGTACTTGACTCCTAGTAGTTATTTAAATATTTATTCAGTGGCTGAAAATGATCATTTGATTGAAGGTGTTGTGAAGGAAATAAAGGTATACTTTGAACTAGAGGGCCTCTAAGTTCCTACCAATTTTGAGGTCCTGTGATTTGGGACAGGACTTACCCCATGGGGACTCATTTTCCCTTCAACGAATATATTCATGTCTCCCTGAGAAATCAGTTCCCATGAGGAATATCCATATCTGTGCTCTCTTAATTGAGAGTGGCATTTAGGGGAAAACAAAGCTGTTCTATCTTGGGTCATGGAAGCATATATAGCAATGAAAAGCAAGGCTTGGTGTCTCTTTTACCAATTGCTCACTATCTTATCAAAGTTGAGATATTCCAGTTTCTATGGCAATGATTGATTCAGGCCCTCACATACTGGCCTATGCATTCCCTGAAGAAAGGAACCATATTTCACTGAGTCCACCATTATGCTTAGAAGGGTTCTGAATAATGGACACTCAAATATATATTAAATTAATGAATGAAGTTCATTCTAAAAGAGATCATTTCTTTGAAAAAGGAAATTTCAATACTAGTCCATTTTATCTCTGCTGCCCTGTCTAGTTTCAACTTCTTCAGAATAAGATCTATCTTTACCGTCCCACCTCATGATTTCCTGCCTCCTTTTGTGTTTTCCCTGAGTTCCCCATTAGATTATAAGCTCTTTGAAAACAGAAACTATCTTTTTTAAAATTATTATTATACTCCAAGGTTCCGGGTTAAGATGGCGGCAGAGTAAAAAGCAGCTCTTAACCTCTCCTGACCGAAACACACAAAACTCCTCAAGGGGACATAAAAACAAGTCCAGAAGAACGGAGGAACCCCACAACAGGGTGTAGCATGGAAGGTACGTGGAATCGAGGCATGTCCATGCTATAAAGGGGTGAAACAGCTCTCACTAAATCACGGGCTGAGCAACCACCCCACCCCCAGCCCCTCCACACACACCACCTATAGCGCCAAAGCCAGTTAAAAAGAAATAGAGCAAATTTGGGGCACCCATCAAGTCATTGGCAGCTCCAGGGCCTGTTCCTGAGAGCAGCAAGATTTGGGACCCAATAAGCCAAAGAACGCATGCGAAATCTGAGAGCGGGAGCAGAGCGCAGGAGCTGCGGAGGCCTGGGTGGAGGCAGACAGAGCGATGAGCTAAAGCTCTGAAACCCTGAGTGGGGAACCACCGTAGGCGGGTATAGGACTGTGGAAGCAGCGCCCTGGGACTTGTAAAGGAACCTCCAGCAGACGATCAAGCAAGGGGGTCCACCAGGGGGCTTGACCTTGGAAAAATCCAGAACTCAGACCTCAGGAGCCAAAAGACCAGCAGACAGACCCCAAGCACGAGGATAAAGCTGAGAAGCTGCTGGGCTAATGATGGCTACCCAGACTCAGGAAGTTCAGAAGAGAAAGATTAACAACAAGAAAAAGAAGTCTTTAACACTCGACAACTTTTACACAGAGAAAATCCAGACAACCGAGCAAACAGAGGAGGAGAACAAACAAGCATCCGGACCCTCCTCAAATAACGAAAACTACTCACAAGCTATGGAAGAATTCAAAACTGAGATTCTGAGGAAGATGGAAGAGATCTGGCAAGAAAATAACAGTTTAAAAGGTAGAATCTTGCAGTTGGAAAGTGAGGCTCAGAAATCAAATGAACTGATAAGCAAAGTGAACCAGATTGAAAAAGAAAACCAAAAGATCATAGCTGAAAACGAAAAGTTTAGAGCCTAAAACCAGTCCTTAAAGGCTAGAATTGAGCAATTAGAAGCTAATGATCTCTCAAGACAACAAGAACAAATAAAACAAAGTCAAAAGACTGAAAAGATAGAAGGAAATATGAAATATCTCAATGAGAGAGTGACAGACCAAGAAAACCGGTCTAGAAGAGATAATTTGAGAATAATTGGTCTTCCAGAAAAACCAGAAATTACTAGAAACCTGGACTCCATACTAAAAGAAATTATTCAGCAAAATTGCCCTGAAGTCCTACAACAAGAGGGCAATATAGACATCGAAAGGATTCACAGAACACTCACCACATTCGATCCAGAGAAGAAAACAGCCAGAAATATAATTGCCAAATTCAAGAGCTTTCAAGCAAAGGAAAAAATCTTACAAGAAGCCAGAAAGAGACAATTCAAATATCAAGGAACACCAATCAGGATCACACAGGATCTGGCAGCCTCCACGCTAAAAGACCGTAAGGCTTGGAATACAATATTCAGAAAGGCAAGAGAGCTGGGCCTGCAACCACGGATCAACTACCCATCAAAATTGACTATATATTTCCAGGGGAAAGTATGGGCATTCAACAAAATTGAAGAATTCCAAGTATTTGCACAGAAAAGACCAGAGCTAAATGGAAAGTTTGATATCCAACCACAAAAATCGAGAGAAACATGAAAAGGTAAATAAGAAACAGAGGGGAAAGAAAGAAAACTTATAATTTTTAAATTTGCCTTTTTAAGGGACCTCAATAAGATCTAATTATATGTATTCCTATGTAGAGAAATGTTATGTATAATTCTCTGTAGTGAACTCTATTCACTATTATAGTATCCACTATTATAGTAATCAGAAGAATAATTCACAGGGTGAGGGTGGAACACTAAATAATCTAAGATGACATGGGGGATGGGTAAGAGGGGGTGAATAGCAGGGGACACCAAGAAAAACTTGAGTGAATAAGAAAAATAGGATATTCTATTACACACAAAGAGGGTATGGGAAGGAGAGGGGACAAATACTATTATAAGAAGGAGAGGAAGAGA